>NC_052344.1:21395841-21555841 GCF_016432855.1 Salvelinus namaycush | reverse complement strand
TAACAGTACTATTAGCCTAGCTGTAAACTACACCACGTACAGTACAGTGACAGTACTATTAGCCTAGCTGTAAACTACACCACGTACAGTAACAGTACTATTAGCATAGCTGTAAACTACACCACGTACAGTAACAGTACTATTAGCCTAGCTGTAAACTACACCACGTACAGTACAGTACCAGTACTATTAGCCTAGCTGTAAACTACACCACGTACAGTACAGTACCAGTACTATTAGCCTAGCTGTAAACTACACCACGTACAGTACAGTAACAGTACTATTAGCCTAGCTGTAAACTACACCATGTACAGTAACAGTACTATTAGCCTAGCTGTAAACTACACCACGTACAATAACAGTACTATTAGCCTAGCTGTAAACTACACCACGTACAGTAACAGTACTATTAGCCTAGCTGTAAACTACACCATGTACAGTAACAGTACTATTAGCCTAGCTGTAAACTACACCACGTACAGTAACAGTACTATTAGCCTAGCTGTAAACTACACCACGTACAGTAACAGTACTATTAGCCTAGCTGTAAACTACACCACATACAGTAACAGTACTATTAGCCTAGCTGTAAACTACACCATGTACAGTAACAGTACAGCACTATTAGCCTAGCTGTAAACTACACCACGTACAGTAACAGTACTTCTGTAAACTACACCACATACAGTACCAATAAATGTACTCCTGTAAACTACACCAAGTACAGCACAGCACAGTCCTGCTGTAAACTACACCACGTACATTAACAGTACTGTGTAAACTACACCATGTACAGTACAGTCCTGCTGTAAACTACACCACGTACAGTAAAATATAGTAACAGTACTGCTGTAAACTACACCACGTACAGTACAGTAACTGTACTACTGTAAACTACACCACATACAGTAACAGTACTGCTGTAAACTACACCACGTACAGTACAGTAACTGTACTACTGTAAACTACACCACATACAGTAACTGTACTACTGTAAACTACACCACGTACAGTAACAGTACTTCTGTAAACTACACCACATACAGTAAATGTACTGCTGTAAACTAAACCATGTACAGTACAGCATTGCTGTAAACTACACCACGTAATGTACACTGCACCACATACAGTATAGTAACAATACTTCTGTAAACTACACCACATACAGTACAGTAACAGTACCGCTGTAAACTACACCACATACAGTATAGTAACAATACTTTTGTAAACTACACCACATACAGTACAGTATTGCTGTAAACTACACCACGTACAGTAACAGCATTGCTATAAACTACACCACATACAGTAACAGCATTGCTATAAACTACACCATACAGTACAGTAACAGTATTACTGTAAACTACACCACATACAGTAACAGTATTGCTGTAAACTACACCACATACAGTATAGTAACAATACTTTTGTAAACTACACCACATACAGTACAGTATTGCTGTAAACTACACCACGTACAGTAACAGCATTGCTATAAACTACACCACATACAGTAACAGCATTGCTATAAACTACACCATACAGTACAGTAACAGCATTGCTATAAACTACACCACATACAGTAACAGCATTGCTATAAACTACACCATACAGTACAGTAACAGTATTACTGTAAACTACACCACGTACAGTAACAGCATTGCTATAAACTACACCACATACAGTAACAGCATTGCTATAAACTACACCATACAGTACAGTAACAGCATTGCTATAAACTACACCACATACAGTAACAGCATTGCTATAAACTACACCATACAGTACAGTAACAGTATTACTGTAAACTACACCACGTACAGTAACAGCATTGCTATAAACTACACCACATACAGTAACAGCATTGCTATAAACTACACCACGTACAGTAACAGCATTGCTATAAACTACACCATACAGTACAGTAACAGTATTACTGTAAACTACACCACGTACAGTAACAGCATTGCTATAAACTACACCACATACAGTAACAGCATTGCTATAAACTACACCACGTACAGTAACAGCATTGCTATAAACTACACCATACAGTACAGTAACAGCATTGCTATAAACTACACCACATACAGTAACAGCATTGCTATAAACTACACCATACAGTACAGTAACAGTATTACTGTAAACTACACCACATACAGTAACAGTATTGCTGTAAACTACACCACATACAGTAACAGTAACATTATTGCTGTAAACTACACTAGCAACACAACTGGCAGGTTAAGTACCAGAGTATGAATGGCTTCATTATGTCAATACTGACAATAGTCGCAGACACAGAGAGGCTGAGAGAGGGAGAGAGGCTGAGAGAGAGAGGCTGAGAGAGGGAGGCTGAGAGAGGGAGAGAGGCTGAGAGAGAGAGAGAGAGAGAGGAGGGAGAGAGAGAGAGAGGGAGAGAGGCTGAGAGAGGGAGGCTGAGAGAGAGAGGCTGAGAGAGAGAGAGAGAGGGAGAGAGAGAGAGAGAGAGAGAGAGAGAGAGAGAGAGAGAGAGGGAGAGCAGGGGAGGATAGAAAGCAGAGGAGTGGTTTTGGATGCTGACATCTGAGTCTAATTGCCAACCCACATGGAGAGTGTGTCTTCACAGGAGGCCAACACTACACCTGCAGTTGGGCTCCATTTTATAGGTGGTATGTAGTGTGATGCACTGCCTGTGAGTGGGCATTCTTGTACAGTAGGTTTTAGCACCATACACTGTGTGTGACGGGGTAATGGGAGGGCCAACTCTATACATACCTGTTGGTTGTATGTAGAGTGATACATGGGCATACATTCTTGTTGGCTGTACTGTGATATACTGCAGAACACACACACACACACACACACACACACACACACACACACACACACACACACACACACACACACACACACACACACACACACACACACACACACACACACACACACACACATAGCACATCAGTCCTCCTCAGCATCACTGTCTACATACTGTAGAGTAAACCACTGAGCAGCAGCTTTAACCTAACAGCTTCTGAATATCTGGGCTGACTCTGGCCTTCTACAATGATGGGGTAGGAGTGCTATGATGGAACAGAGCCTGCTTCCACCCAAAGAGCTGGGACAGGAGAGGAGAGGAGAGGAGAGGAGAGGAGAGGAGAGGAGAGGAGAGGAGAGGAGAGGAGAGGAGAGGAGAGGAGAGGAGAGGAGAGGAGAGGAGAGGAGAGGAGAGGAGAGGAGAGGAGAGGGACGAGAGAGAGAGGCGAGAGAGGGAGGCGAGAGAGAGGGAGGTGAGAGAGAGGGAGGCGAGAGAGAGGGAGTGAGATGAATTTCAGGGGCAGGAAGAGAGTTGAGAGCGATTTAGTGATTGAGAAGGAGGAAGACGAGAGAGAAAGAGAGACAGGAGAGTAAGAGAGAGAGAAAGAGAGAGAGGCAGGAGAGAGAGAGAAAAAGAGAGAGACAGGAGAGAGAGAGAAAAGAGAGAGACAGGAGAGAGAGAACGCGACTGACCCAAAATTAAGGAAAGCTTTGACTATGTACAGACTCAGTGAGCATAGCCTTGCTATTGAGAAAGGCCGCCGTAGGCAGACCTGGCTCTCAAGAGAAGACAGGCTATGTGCTCACTGCCAACAAAATGAGGTGGAAACTGAGCTGCACTTCCTAACCTCCTGCCAAATGTTCTACCATATTAGAGACACATATTTCCCTCAGATTACACAGATCCACAAAGAATTACAAAACAAATCCAATTTTGATAAGCTCCCATATCTGTTAGGTGAAATACCACAGTGTGCCATCACAGCAGCAAGATTTGTGACCTGTTGACACAAGAAAAGGGCAACCAGTGAAGAACAAACACCATTATAAATATAACCCATATTTATTTATTTATTTTCCCTTTTGTACTTTAACTATTTGCACATCTGTATATAGACATATGACATTTGAAATGTCTTTATTCTTTTGTGAGTGTACTATTTGCTGTTCACTTTCTATTGTTTATATCACTTCGAGAGAGAGAGAGAGACAGAGACAGAGACAGAGAGAGAGAGAGAGAGAGAGAGAGAGAGAGAGAGAGAGAGAGAGAGAGAGAGAGAGAGAGAGAGAGAGAGAGAGGAGAGAGAGATGTGTCGGAAGTCAGTCCGATTACAAATCAGGAGGTGGGAGGTTACAGAGTTACATAATGATGTGTAATGAATGACATAAAACAGCTGTTATGAAAACAATTCTGTAACGCTGAACAGAGAGCAGCAACACACAGACAGAGGATGAATCCTGCTGGCAGCCTATCACACAATACAACACTAGCTACTATGCTACACACAGACAGAGAATGGACCCTGCTGGCAGCCTATCACACAATACAACACTAGCTACTATGCTACACACAGACAGAGAATGAACCCTGCTGGCAGCCTATCACATAATACAACACTAGCTACTATGCTACACACAGACAGAGAATGGATCCTGCTGGCAGCCTATCACACAATACAACACTAGCTACTATGCTACACACAGACAGAGAAAGAACCCTGCTGGCAGCCTATCACACAATACAACACTAGCTACTATGCTACACACAGACAGAGAACGGATCCTGCTGGCAGCCTATCACATAATACAACACTAGCTACTATGCTACACACAGACAGAGAACGGATCCTGCTGGCAGCCTATGACATAATACAACACTAGCTACTATGCTACACACAGACAGAGAATGGATCCTGCTGGCAGCCTATCACATAATACAACACTAGCTACTATGCTACACACAGACAGAGCACGGATCCTGCTGGCAGCCTATCACATAATACAACACTAGCTACTATGCTACACACAGACAGAGAATGGATCCTGCTGGCAGCCTATCACACAATACAACACTAGCTACTATGCTACACACAGACAGAGAACGGACCCTGCTGGCAGCCTATCACACAATACAACACTAGCTACTATGCTACACACAGACAGAGAACGGATCCTGCTGGCAGCCTATCACATAATACAACACTAGCTACTATGCTACACACAGACAGAGGATGGATCCTGCTGGCAGCCTATCACACAATACAACACTAGCTACTATGCTACACACAGACAGAATGGACCCTGCTGGCAGCCTATCACACAATACAACACTAGCTACTATGCTACACACAGACAGAGAACGGATCCTGCTGGCAGCCTATCACACAATACAACACTAGCTACTATGCTACACACAGACAGAATGGACCCTGCTGGCAGCCTATCACACAATACAACACTAGCTACTATGCTACACACAGACAGAGAACTGATCCTGCTGGCAGCCTATCACACAATACAACACTAGCTACTATGCTACACACAGACAGAGAACGGACCCTGCTGGCAGCCTATCACACAATACAACACTAGCTACTATGCTACACACAGACAGAGGATGGACCCTGCTGGCAGCCTATCACACAATACAACACTAGCTACTATGCTACACACAGACAGAGAACGGACCCTGCTGGCAGCCTATCACATAATACAACACTAGCTACTATGCTACACACAGACAGAGAACGGACCCTGCTGGCAGCCTATCACACAATACAACACTAGCTATTATGCTACACACAGACAGAGGATGGATCCTGCTGGCAGCCTATCACACAATACAACACTAGCTACTATGCTACACACAGACAGAGGATGGACCCTGCTGGCAGCCTATCACACAATACAACACTAGCTACTATGCTACACACAGACAGAGAATGGACCCTGCTGGCAGCCTATCACACAATACAACACTAGCTACTATGCTACACACAGACAGAGAATGGACCCTGCTGGCAGCCTATCACACAATACAACACTAGCTACTATGCTACACACAGACAGAGAACGGACCCTGCTGGCAGCCTATCACATAATACAACACTAGCTACTATGCTACACACAGACAGAGAACGGATCCTGCTGGCAGCCTATCACATAATACAACACTAGCTACTATGCTACACACAGACAGAGAACGGACCCTGCTGGCAGCCTATCACACAATACAACACTAGCTACTATGCTACACACAGACAGAGAATAGATCCTGCTGGCAGCCTATCACACAATACAACACTAGCTACTATGCTACACACAGACAGAGAACAGACCCTGCTGGCAGCCTATCACACAATACTAGCTACTATGCTACACACAGACAGAGAATGGACCCTGCTGGCAGCCTATCACATAATACAACACTAGCTACTATGCTACACACAGACAGAGAATGGACCCTGCTGGCAGCCTATCACATAATACAACACTAGCTACTATGCTACACACAGACAGAGGATGGACCCTGCTGGCAGCCTATCACATAATACAACACTAGCTACTATGCTACACACAGACAGAGGATGGACCCTGCTGGCAGCCTATCACACAATACAACACTAGCTACTATGCTACACACAGACAGAGAATGGACCCTGCTGGCAGCCTATCACATAATACAACACTAGCTACTATGCTACACACAGACAGAGAATGGACCCTGCTGGCAGCCTATCACACAATACAACACTAGCTACTATGCTACACACAGACAGAGGATGGACCCTGCTGGCAGCCTATCACACAATACAACACTAGCTACTATGCTACACACAGACAGAGGATGGACCCTGCTGGCAGCCTATCACACAATACAACACTAGCTACTATGCTACACACAGACAGAGAATGGACCCTGCTGGCAGCCTATCACATAATACAACACTAGCTACTATGCTACACACAGACAGAGGATGGACCCTGCTGGCAGCCTATCACACAATACAACACTAGCTACTATGCTACACACAGACAGAGAACTGATCCTGCTGGCAGCCTATCACACAATACAACACTAGCTACTATGCTACACACAGACAGAGAACGGACCCTGCTGGCAGCCTATCACACAATACAACACTAGCTACTATGCTACACACAGACAGAGAATGAACCCTGCTGGCAGCCTATCACACAATACAACACTAGCTACTATGCTACACACAGACAGAGAACGGACCCTGCTGGCAGCCTATCACATAATACAACACTAGCTACTATGCTACACACAGACAGAGGATGGACCCTGCTGGCAGCCTATCACATAATACAACACTAGCTACTATGCTACACACAGACAGAGGATGGATCCTGCTGGCAGCCTATCACACAATACAACACTAGCTACTATGCTACACACAGACAGAGAATAGATCCTGCTGGCAGCCTATCACACAATACAACACTAGCTACTATGCTACACACAGACAGAGAACGGACCCTGCTGGCAGCCTATCACATAATACAACACTAGCTACTATGCTACACACAGACAGAGGATGGACCCTGCTGGCAGCCTATCACATAATACAACACTAGCTACTATGCTACACACAGACAGAGGATGGACCCTGCTGGCAGCCTATCACACAATACAACACTAGCTACTATGCTACACACAGACAGAGAATGGACCCTGCTGGCAGCCTATCACACAATACAACACTAGCTACTATGCTACACACAGACAGAGAACGGACCCTGCTGGCAGCCTATCACACAATACAACACTAGCTACTATGCTACACACAGACAGAGAATGAACCCTGCTGGCAGCCTATCACACAATACAACACTAGCTACTATGCTACACACAGACAGAGAACGGACCCTGCTGGCAGCCTATCACATAATACAACACTAGCTACTATGCTACACACAGACAGAGGATGGACCCTGCTGGCAGCCTATCACATAATACAACACTAGCTACTATGCTACACACAGACAGAGAACGGATCCTGCTGGCAGCCTATCACATAATACAACACTAGCTACTATGCTACACACAGACAGAGAACTGATCCTGCTGGCAGCCTATCACACAATACAACACTAGCTACTATGCTACACACAGACAGAGGATGGACCCTGCTGGCAGCCTATCACACAATACAACACTAGCTACTATGCTACACACAGACAGAGAATGGACCCTGCTGGCAGCCTATCACATAATACAACACTAGCTACTATGCTACACACAGACAGAGGATGGACCCTGCTGGCAGCCTATCACACAATACAACACTAGCTACTATGCTACACACAGACAGAGAACGGACCCTGCTGGCAGCCTATCACACAATACAACACTAGCTACTATGCTACACACAGACAGAGGATGGACCCTGCTGGCAGCCTATCACACAATACAACACTAGCTACTATGCTACACACAGACAGAGGATGGATCCTGCTGGCAGCCTATCACACAATACAACACTAGCTACTATGCTACACACAGACAGAGAATGGACCCTGCTGGCAGCCTATCACATAATACAACACTAGCTACTATGCTACACACAGACAGAATGGACCCTGCTGGCAGCCTATCACACAATACAACACTAGCTACTATGCTACACACAGACAGAGAATGGATCCTGCTGGCAGCCTATCACACAATACAACACTAGCTACTATGCTACACACAGACAGAGGATGGACCCTGCTGGCAGCCTATCACACAATACAACACTAGCTACTATGCTACACACAGACAGAGGATGGACCCTGCTGGCAGCCTATCACACAATACAACACTAGCTACTATGCTACACACAGACAGAGAACGGACCCTGCTGGCAGCCTATCACACAATACAACACTAGCTACTATGCTACACACAGACAGAGAACGGACCCTGCTGGCAGCCTATCACATAATACAACACTAGCTACTATGCTACACACAGACAGAGAACTGATCCTGCTGGCAGCCTATCACATAATACAACACTAGCTACTATGCTACACACAGACAGAGGATGGACCCTGCTGGCAGCCTATCACACAATACAACACTAGCTACTATGCTACACACAGACAGAGAATGGACCCTGCTGGCAGCCTATCACATAATACAACACTAGCTACTATGCTACACACAGACAGAGAACTGATCCTGCTGGCAGCCTATCACACAATACAACACTAGCTACTATGCTACACACAGACAGAGAATGGATCCTGCTGGCAGCCTATCACACAATACAACACTAGCTACTATGCTACACACAGACAGAGAATGGACCCTGCTGGCAGCCTATCACACAATACAACACTAACTACTATGCTACACACAGACAGAAAACGGACCCTGCTGGCAGCCTATCACACAATACAACACTAGCTACTATGCTACACACAGACAGAGAACTGATCCTGCTGGCAGCCTATCACATAATACAACACTAGCTACTATGCTACACACAGACAGAGAACGGACCCTGCTGGCAGCCTATCACACAATACAACACTAGCTACTATGCTACACACAGACAGAATGGATCCTGCTGGCAGCCTATCACATAATACAACACTAGCTACTATGCTACACACAGACAGAGAACGGACCCTGCTGGCAGCCTATCACACAATACAACACTAGCTACTATGCTACACACAGACAGAGAACGGACCCTGCTGGCAGCCTATCACACAATACAACACTAGCTACTATGCTACACACAGACAGAATGGATCCTGCTGGCAGCCTATCACATAATACAACACTAGCTACTATGCTACACACAGACAGAGAACGGACCCTGCTGGCAGCCTATCACACAATACAACACTAGCTACTATGCTACACACAGACAGAGAACGGACCCTGCTGGCAGCCTATCACACAATACAACACTAGCTACTATGCTACACACAGACAGAGAACTGATCCTGCTGGCAGCCTATCACATAATACAACACTAGCTACTATGCTACACACAGACAGAGGATGGACCCTGCTGGCAGCCTATCACACAATACAACACTAGCTACTATGCTACACACAGACAGAGAATGGACCCTGCTGGCAGCCTATCACATAATACAACACTAGCTACTATGCTACACACAGACAGAGAACTGATCCTGCTGGCAGCCTATCACACAATACAACACTAGCTACTATGCTACACACAGACAGAGAATGGATCCTGCTGGCAGCCTATCACACAATACAACACTAGCTACTATGCTACACACAGACAGAGAACGGACCCTGCTGGCAGCCTATCACACAATACAACACTAGCTACTATGCTACACACAGACAGAGCACGGATCCTGCTGGCAGCCTATCACACAATACAACACTAGCTACTATGCTACACACAGACAGAGAATGGACCCTGCTGGCAGCCTATCACACAATACAACACTAGCTACTATGCTACACACAGACAGAGGATGGACCCTGCTGGCAGCCTATCACATAATACAACACTAGCTACTATGCTACACACAGACAGAGAATGAACCCTGCTGGCAGCCTATCACACAATACAACACTAGCTACTATGCTACACACAGACAGAGAATGAACCCTGCTGGCAGCCTATCACACAATACAACACTAGCTACTATGCTACACACAGACAGAGAACGGACCCTGCTGGCAGCCTATCACATAATACAACACTAGCTATTATGCTACACACAGACAGAGGATGGATCCTGCTGGCAGCCTATCACACAATACAACACTAGCTACTATGCTACACACAGACAGAGAACGGACCCTGCTGGCAGCCTATCACACAATACAACACTAGCTACTATGCTACACACAGACAGAGGATGGATCCTGCTGGCAGCCTATCACACAATACAACACTAGCTACTATGCTACACACAGACAGAGAATGGATCCTGCTGGCAGCCTATCACACAATACAACACTAGCTACTATGCTACACACAGACAGAGAACGGACCCTGCTGGCAGCCTATCACACAATACAACACTAGCTACTATGCTACACACAGACAGAGGATGGACCCTGCTGGCAGCCTATCACACAATACAACACTAGCTACTATGCTACACACAGACAGAGGATGGATCCTGCTGGCAGCCTATCACACAATACAACACTAGCTACTATGCTACACACAGACAGAGGATGGACCCTGCTGGCAGCCTATCACACAATACAACACTAGCTACTATGCTACACACAGACAGAGGATGGACCCTGCTGGCAGCCTATCACACAATACAACACTAGCTACTATGCTACACACAGACAGAGAACGGACCCTGCTGGCAGCCTATCACACAATACAACACTAGCTACTATGCTACACACAGACAGAGAACGGACCCTGCTGGCAGCCTATCACACAATACAACACTAGCTACTATGCTACACACAGACAGAGGATGGACCCTGCTGGCAGCCTATCACATAATACAACACTAGCTACTATGCTACACACAGACAGAGAACGGATCCTGCTGGCAGCCTATCACATAATACAACACTAGCTACTATGCTACACACAGACAGAGAACGGACCCTGCTGGCAGCCTATCACACAATACAACACTAGCTACTATGCTACACACAGACAGAGAATGGACCCTGCTGGCAGCCTATCACACAATACAACACTAGCTACTATGCTACACACAGACAGAGAACGGACCCTGCTGGCAGCCTATCACACAATACAACACTAGCTACTATGCTACACACAGACAGAGAACGGATCCTGCTGGCAGCCTATCACATAATACAACACTAGCTACTATGCTACACACAGACAGAGAACGGATCCTGCTGGCAGCCTATCACATAATACAACACTAGCTACTATGCTACACACAGACAGAGAATGAACCCTGCTGGCAGCCTATCACATAATACAACACTAGCTACTATGCTACACACAGACAGAGAATGGATCCTGCTGGCAGCCTATCACATAATACAACACTAGCTACTATGCTACACACAGACAGAGAACGGACCCTGCTGGCAGCCTATCACACAATACAACACTAGCTACTATGCTACACACAGACAGAGAACGGACCCTGCTGGCAGCCTATCACACAATACAACACTAGCTACTATGCTACACACAGACAGAGGATGGATCCTGCTGGCAGCCTATCACACAATACAACACTAGCTACTATGCTACACACAGACAGAGGATGGACCCTGCTGGCAGCCTATCACACAATACAACACTAGCTACTATGCTACACACAGACAGAGGATGGACCCTGCTGGCAGCCTATCACACAATACAACACTAGCTACTATGCTACACACAGACAGAGAACGGACCCTGCTGGCAGCCTATCACACAATACAACACTAGCTACTATGCTACACACAGACAGAGAACGGACCCTGCTGGCAGCCTATCACACAATACAACACTAGCTACTATGCTACACACAGACAGAGGATGGACCCTGCTGGCAGCCTATCACATAATACAACACTAGCTACTATGCTACACACAGACAGAGAACGGATCCTGCTGGCAGCCTATCACATAATACAACACTAGCTACTATGCTACACACAGACAGAGAACGGACCCTGCTGGCAGCCTATCACACAATACAACACTAGCTACTATGCTACACACAGACAGAGAATGGACCCTGCTGGCAGCCTATCACACAATACAACACTAGCTACTATGCTACACACAGACAGAGAACGGACCCTGCTGGCAGCCTATCACATAATACAACACTAGCTACTATGCTACACACAGACAGAGAACGGACCCTGCTGGCAGCCTATCACACAATACAACACTAGCTACTATGCTACACACAGACAGAGAACGGATCCTGCTGGCAGCCTATCACACAATACAACACTAGCTACTATGCTACACACAGACAGAGGATGGATCCTGCTGGCAGCCTATCACACAATACAACACTAGCTACTATGCTACACACAGACAGAGAACTGATCCTGCTGGCAGCCTATCACACAATACAACACTAGCTACTATGCTACACACAGACAGAGGATGGATCCTGCTGGCAGCCTATCACACAATACAACACTAGCTACTATGCTACACACAGACAGAGAACTGATCCTGCTGGCAGCCTATCACACAATACAACACTAGCTACTATGCTACACAGACAGAATGGATCCTGCTGGCAGCCTATCACACAATACAACACTAGCTACTATGCTACACACAGTCATAAACAACATATCACTTCATTGCCAGACTAGTGTTGCTGTATTGGCTAGCAGGTCTATCCAGGGGGGGGGGGGGTTGTATTCCAGGTCTGGGTGTCTTGTTCAAATAAGGAGGGGTGCATTACCAGTCAGAATGTATCCCTCCATTTTGTAGTGGTCGTGTAGCTGGTTAAAGTGGGTGTAACCCAACACAGCTACCTGGCCCCGTGCATTTTAATGACATGGAAAGACTGCATCTCTGGACTGCAACCAGGTGAATGTGTTAGAGGAGGGGGAGGGGACATCTGATCAACCCCCCCAGCGATGAGCGGCGGGAAAGGTGTTGCTGGCGGGGTATCCTGGGTGTGGGGGGGGCATGTTTTCATCAGGTAGGAGGCTGATTCCCTCGCCAGCTCCAGTTACACCACAAGACCCCCAACTCAAGTTGCACTCTCTATGTGACATAAAGATAGGCCTGCTGACACCCATTATGGAAGACCAACAGGACACTCTAAGTGACATAAAGATAGCCTAGGCCTGCTGATACCCATTATGGAAGACCAACAGGACACTCTCTAAGTGACATAAAGATAGCCTAGGCCTGCTGATACCCATTATGGAAGACCAACTCTCTAAGTGACATAAAGATAGCCTAGGCCTGCTGACACCCATTATGGAAGACCAACAGGACACTCTCTAAGTGACATAAAGATAGCCTAGGCCTGCTGATACCCATGATGGAAGACCAACAGGACACTCTCTAAGTGACATAAAGATAGCCTAGGCTGCTAATACCCATTATGGAAGACCAACAGGACACTCTCTAAGTGACATAAAGATAGCCTAGGCCTGCTGATACCCATGATGGAAGACCAACAAGACACTCTCTAAGTGACATAAAGATAGCCTAGGCCTGCTGACACCCATTATGGAAGACCAACAAGACACTCTCTAAGTGACATAAAGATAGCCTAGGCCTTCTGATACCCATTATGGAAGACCAACAGGACACTCTCTAAGTGACATAAAGATAGCCTAGGCCTGCTGATACCCATGATGGAAGACCAACAAGACACTCTCTAAGTGACATAAAGATAGCCTAGGCCTGCTGACACCCATTATGGAAGACCAACAGGACACTCTCTAAGTGACATAAAGATAGCCTAGGCCTGCTGATACCCATGATGGAAGACCAACTCTCTAAGTGACATAAAGATAGCCTAGGCCTGCTGACACCCATTATGGAAGACCAACAAGACACTCTCTAAGTGACATAAAGATAGCCTAGGCCTGCTGATACCCATTATGGAAGACCAACAGGACACTCTCTAAGTGACATAAAGATAGCCTAGGCCTGCTGACACCCATTATGGAAGACCAACAAGACACTCTCTAAGTGACATAAAGATAGCCTAGGCCTGCTGACACCCATTATGGAAGACCAACAGGACACTCTCTAAGTGACATAAATATAGCCTAGGCTGCTGACACCCATTATGGAAGACCAACAAGACACTCTCTAAGTGACATAAAGATAGCCTAGGCTGCTGATACCCATGATGGAAGACCAACTCTCTAAGTGACATAAAGATAGCCTAAGCCTGCTGATACCCATGATGGAAGACCAACAGGACACTCTCTAAGTGACATAAAGATAGCCTAGGCCTGCTGACACCCATGATGGAAGGTAGAGGGGCTGGGGTGGAGGTGGTGGAGGGCTGGTAGATATCTCAGGTGTCCCACTGACTGACATTGTTAGTCTTGATGAGATGAGGTAGATAAAGAGAGCGAGAGACGAGAGGAAGAGAGATACTATTCGTTCACTTATTCAGTGTCTCTGCTGTCCCCAATGTCCTTCTTCATCAATACTGCAGAAATAACCCTGAACACACACACCCTAGTTATTGGGGGGGGGAATAAATGGTTCCGTATAGGGTTTTATTTTTGACAATATATTTTATCGTATCGCTTTGACAATATCGCATTATATTATTTTTGCGCTAGTTGCCTGTACCTGTGCCAAAACTCCAATATTTTTCCTTCATAGCTTGTCCTCCATCTTCTTTTTAAAAATAGTGAGTAAACACATTTCCATGTTCTTTTCTCCGTTCATCTTTCCCTTGATCCTGACTAGTCTCCCAGTCCCTGCTGCTGAAAAACATCCCTACAGCAAGATGCTGCCACCACCATGCTTCACTGTAGGGATGGTGCCAGGTTTCACTGTAGGGATGGTGGCAGGTTTCACTGTAGGGATGGTGCCAGGTTTCACTGTAGGGATGGTGCCAGGTTTCACTGTAGGGATGGTGCCAGGTTTCACTGTAGGGATGGTGCCAGGCTTCACTGTAGGGATGGTGCCAGGTTTCACTGTAGGGATGGTGCCAGGTTTCACTGTAGGGATGGTGCCAGGTTTCACTGTAGGGATGGTGCCAGGTTTCACTGTAGGGATGGTGCCAGGTTTCACTGTAGGGATGGTGCCAGGTTTCACTGTAGGGATGGTGCCAGGCTTCACTGTAGGGATGGTGCCAGGCTTCACTGTAGGGATGGTGCCAGGTTTCCTGCCTTTTTGCAAACTCCAAAATGGGCTGTCATTCGCCTTTCACTGAGGAGTGGCTTCAGTCTGGCTACTCTACCATAAAGGCCTGATTGGTGGAGTGCTGCAGAGATGGTTGTCCTTCTGGAAGGTTCTCCCATCTCCAGAGAGGAACTCTGGAGCTCTGTCAAAGTGACCATCGGGTTCTTGGTCATCTCCCTGACCAAGGCCCTTCTCTCCCGTTTGGACGGGCGGCCAGCTCTAGGAAGAGTCTTGGTGGTTCCCAACGTCTCCATGTAAGAATGAATCAGACCAACGTGTAGGTATTTCTGTTTTTAATCAATTGGAACATTTTCTCAAAACCTGTTTTTTTTTTGTTATTATGCGGTATTGTATGTCGATTGATGATGACATTTAAAAATTATATTTTTTTTTAGAATAGGGCTGTAACGTAACAAAATGTGGAAAAAGTCAAGGGGTCTGAATACTTTTCGAATGCACTGTATAGTGAGCAATATGTTTGGAACATGGAATCACAATAAAATCTCAGTATTAAATCACAATACATATAGTACAATCTAGACACTGTTAGAGGATATTTTCAAACCGACAACTTAAACTTAGGTAAAACTTAAATCTGTTTTGACTAATTTCTACCAGCATGTAACATGTGCAACCAGGGAAAAAAACTGTAGACCACCTTTACTCCACACACAGAGACACGTACAAAACTCTCCATTTGGCAAATCTGACCACAATTCTATCCTCCTGATTCCTGCTTACAAGCAAAAACTAAAGCAGGAAGTAGCAGTGACTCACTCAATACGGAAGTGGTCAGATGACGCAGATGCTAAGCTACAGGACTGTTTTGCTAGCAGGAATATTGCTGGAATATTTTCCTGGATTCATCCGATGGCATTGAGGAGTATACCAAGTCACCGGCTTCATCAATAAGTGCATTGATGGCGTCGTCCCCACAGTGACCGTACGTACATACCCCAACCAGAAGCCATGGATTACAGGCAACATTCGCACTGAGCTAAAGGGTAGAGTTGCTGCTTTCAAGGAAAGGGACACTAACCCGGACGCTTTAAAGAAATCCCGAGTCAATACAGGACTAAAATTGAATCGTACTACTCATCTTCCCTCACTCTCTTTTCCCTTAACCTCTCTCTTTCCCTGGGACAGCCTAAAAACACGCCACTTCCACACAGCTACCACCAAAAGTAATTTTTTGTAGCAAGTTAAGAGAATTACGCAGACGGGTTAGAAGAATGAACGTAGCAGGTTAGGAGAATTAGGTTAAGGTTACTACGAAAATCACTTTGAGCGAAGTGAGGTGTTTTTTACAGAGTCCCATCTTTCCCTCTGTGGCTTGTCTTCTCCTCCCTCCCTCCACCCCAGGCTTGTCTTCTCCTCCCTCCCTCCTCACCAGGCTTGTCTTCTCCTCCCTCCTCCCCAGGATTGTCTTCTCCTCCCTCCCTCCTCCCCGGGCCTGTCTTCTCCTCCCTCCCTCCTCCCCGGGCTTGTCTTCTCCTCCCTCCCTCCTCCCCAGGCCTGTCTTCTCCTCCCTCCCTCCTCCCCAGGAATTAAAGCTATTTCTCCTGGCTACTTTACATAACACTGCATGCCACCACAAGCACTCAACCACACTGTTTACACAGGTTACCAACACTGCTTACAGGCAGGGTAAGAGCTTTTTACAATGACCCGAGGACAGACAATACTACTAGTGACACCAATAATATGGGTTTTAGCAATCTGAAAATCTGCAAAAACAATCTATTAGATTTAACTCACGGCGGTTCCTCATCTGTGCCTGGGATTCATCTAGGATGTTCCCTAGTCATCTAGGATGTTTCCCTATTCATCTAGGATGTTTCCCTATTCATCTAGGATGTTTCCCTAGTCATCTAGGATGTTTCCCTATTCATCTAGGATGTTTCCCTAGTCATCTAGGATGTTTCCCTATTCATCTAGGATGTTTCCCTAGTCATCTAGGATGTTTCCCTATTCATCTAGGATGTTTCCCTATTCATCTAGGATGTTTCCCTAGTCATCTAGGATGTTTCCCTAGTCATCTAGGATGTTTCCCTAGTCATCTAGGATGTTTCCCTATTCATCTAGGATGTTTCCCTATTCATCTAGGATGTTTCCCTATTCATCTAGGATGTTTCCCTATTCATCTAGGATGTTTCCCTAGTCATCTAGGATGTTTCCCTATCTCTGTAGCATGGCCCAGCAGAGGGTTTATTACTAGGGTAATGTTTTGAGTAGAGAGCACACCAAACAGAAATGTATAGACGAAAGCTGAAGTAGACTGCAGACCAACAGACTGACTGCAGAATGTGATGAGCTGCTATGAGAAGGCTGTCTGGAGGTAGAGCCCTGCAGTGCCCTGCATAGTCAGCAGTGTGTGGTTACTGCTCGTTTCCTGTCTGCACGACTACTCACCACACTCCCATGCACACATGGTTGTCGCAGGCTAAATTAAAGACCAGCTAGCTGTGGTGTCACTTCCTGTTTCTATCTCTCCTCTGGTTGGGAACATGGCCTGTCTCTCTCTCTACTAATCTCTCTGTCAGTCTCTCTCTCTACTAATCTCTCTCTGTACTAATCTCTCTCTATCAGTCTCTCTCTCTACTAATCTCTCTACTAATCTCTCTCTACTAATCTCTCTCTACTAATCTCTCTGTCAGTCTCTCTCTCTACTAATCTCTCTCTCTACTAATCTCTCTCTCTACTAATCTCTCTCTCTACTAATCTCTGTCAGTCTCTCTCTCTACTAATCTCTCTCTGTCACTCTCGCTCTACTAATCTCTCTGTCAGTCTCTCTCTCCACTAATCTCTCTGTCAGTCTCTCTCTCTACTAATCTCTCTCTGTCAGTCTCTCTCTCTACTAATCTCTCTGTCAGTCTCTCTCTCTACTAATCTCTCTCTCTACTAATCTCTCTCTCTACTAATCTCTGTCAGTCTCTCTCTCTACTAATCTCTCTCTGTCAGTCTCTACTAATCTCTCTCTGTCAGTCTCTCTCTCTACTAATCTCTCTCTGTCAGTCTCTCTCTCTACTAATCTCTCTCTGTCAGTCTCTCTCTCTACGAATCTCTTTCTGTCAGTCTCTCTCTCTACTAATCTCTCTCTCTACTAATCTCTCTCTGTCAGTCTCTCTCTCTACTAATCTCTCTCTGTCAGTCTCTCTACTAATCTCTCTCTGTCAGTCTCTCTCTCTCTACGAATCTCTTTCTGTCAGTCTCTCTCTCTACTAATCTCTCTCTCTACTAATCTCTCTCTGTCAGTCTCTCTCTCTACTAATCTCTCTCTGTCAGTCTCTCTCTCTACTAATCTCTCTCTGTCAGTCTCTCTCTCTACTAATCTCTCTGTCAGTCTCTCTCTCTACTAATCTCTCTACTAATCTCTCTGTCAGTCTCTCTCTCTACTAATCTCTCTCTGTCAGTCTCTCTCTCTACTAATTTCTCTCTGTCAGTCTCTCTCTCTACTAATCTCTCTATCAGTCTCTCTCTCTACTAATCTCTCTCTACTAATCTCTCTGTCAGTCTCTCTCTCTACTAATCTCTCTCTCTACTAATCTCTCTCTCTACTAATCTCTGTCAGTCTCTCTCTACGAATCTCTCTCTGTCAGTCTCTCTCTCTACTAATCTCTCTCTGTCAGTCTTTCTCTACTAATCTCTCTCTGTCAGTCTCTCTCTCTACTAATCTCTCTCTGTCAGTCTCTCTCTCTACTAATCTCTGTCAGTCTCTCTCTCTACTAATCTCTCTCTCTACTAATGTCACGTTCCTGACCTGTTTTCCTTTGTTATGTATTTGTTTTAGTTGGTCAGGGCGTGAGTTGGGTGGGTTGGTCTAGGTTTGTTTTTCTATGTTGGGATTTTGTGTTCGGCCTGGTATGATTCTCAATCAGAGACAGGTGTGTATCGTTGTCCCTGATTGAGAGTCATACTAAGGCAGCCAGGGTTTCACTGGTGTTTTGTGGGTGTTTGTTTTCCTGTGTCAGTGTTTGGGCCACACAGGACTGTTTTCAGGTTAGTCACGTTTGTAGAGTTTCGTAATTTGTAGTGTTTGTTGTTTGTTCATTAAAACATGAATACCTACTACTCCGCATCTTGGTCCGATCCATGCTCCTCCTCGTCTGAGGAGGAGAACGACTACGACAGCCGTAACAACTAATCTCTCTGTCAGTCTCTCTCTCTACTAATCTCTCTCTGTCAGTCTCTCTCTACTAATCTCTCTCTGTCAGTCTCTCTCTCTACTAATCTCTCTCTGTCAGTCTCTCTCTACTAATCTCTCTCTGTCAGTCTCTCTCTCTACTAATCTCTCTCTGTCAGTCTCTCTCTCTACTAATCTCTCTCTGTCAGTCTCTCTCTCTACGAATCTCTCTCTGTCAGTCTCTCTCTCTACTAATCCCTCTCTGTCAGTCTCTCTCTACTAATCTCTCTCTGTCAGTCTCTCTCTCTACTAATCTATCTCTGTCAGTCTCTCTCTACTAATCTCTCTGTCAGTCTCTCTCTACTAATCTCTCTGTCAGTCTCTCTCTCTACTAATCTCTGTCAGTCTCTCTCTACTAATCTCTCTACTAATCTCTCTGTCAGTCTCTCTCTCTACTAATCTCTCTCTGTCAGTCTCTCTACTAATCTCTATCTGTCAGTCTCTCTCTCTACGAATCTATTTCTGTCAGTCTCTCTCTCTACTAATCTCTCTCTGTCAGTCTCTCTCTACTAATCTCTCTCTGTCAGTCTCTCTCTCTACTAATCTCTCTCTGTCAGTCTCTCTCTCTACGAATATCTTTCTGTCAGTCTCTCTCTACTAATCTCTCTCTGTCAGTCTCTCTCTACTAATCTCTCTCTGTCAGTCTCTCTCTCTACTAATCTCTCTCTGTCAGTCTCTCTCTCTACTAATCTATCTCTGTCAGTCTCTCTACTAATCTCTCTGTCAGTCTCTCTCTCTACTAATCTCTCTCTGTCAGTCTCTCTCTCTACTAATCTCTCTCTGTCAGTCTCTCTCTCTACTAATCTCTCTCTGTCAGTCTCTCTCTACTAATCTCTCTGTCAGTCTCTCTACTAATCTCTCTCTGTCAGTCTCTCTACTAATCTCTCTCTGTCAGTCTCTCTCTACTAATCTCTCTGTCTACTAATCTCTCTACTAATCTCTCTGTCAGTCTCTCTCTCTACGAATCTATTTCTGTCAGTCTCTCTCTCTACTAAGCTCTCTCTGTCAGTCTCTCTCTCTACTAATCTCTCTCTGTCAGTCTCTCTCTCTACTAATCTCTCTCTCTACTAATCTCTCTACTAATCTCTCAGTCTCTCTCTATACTAATCTCTCTCTCTACTAATCTCTCTCTCTACTAATCTCTGTCAGTCTCTCTCTGCGAATCTCTTTCTGTCAGTCTCTCTCTCTACTAATCTCTCTCTCTACTAATCTCTTTCTGTCAGTCTCTCTCTCTACTAATCTCTCTCTGTCAGTCTCTCTCTACTAATCTCTCTCTGTCAGTCTCTCTCTCTACTAATCTCTCTCTGTCAGTCTCTCTCTCTACTAATCTCTCTGTCAGTCTCTCTCTCTACTAATCTCTCTGTGTCAGTCTCTCTCTCTACTAATCTCTCTCTCTACTAATCTCTCTCTGTCAGTCTCTCTCTCTACTAATCTCTCTCGGTCAGTCTCTCTCTACTAATCTCTCTCTGTCAGTCTCTCTCTCTCTACTAATCTCTCTATCAGTCTCTCTCTCTACGAATCTCTTTCTGTCAGTCTCTCTCTCTACGAATCTCTTTCTGTCAGTCTCTCTCTCTACTAATCTCTCTCTGTCAGTCTCTCTCTCTACTAATCTCTCTGTCAGTCTCTCTCTACTAATCTCTGTCAGTCTCTCTCTCTACTAATCTCTCTCTGTCAGTCTCTCTACGAATCTCTTTCTGTCAGTCTCTCTCTCTACTAATCTCTTTCTGTCAGTCTCTCTCTCTACTAATCTCTCTCTGTCAGTCTCTCTCTCTACTAATCTCTCTCTGTCAGTCTCTCTCTCTACTAATCTCTCTCTGTCAGTCTCTCTCTACTAATCTCTCTCTGTCAGTCTCTCTCTCTACTAATCTCTCTCTGTCAGTCTCTCTCTCTACTAATCTCTCTCTGTCAGTCTCTCTCCCTACTAATCTCTCTGTCAGTCTCTCTCTCTGTCAGTCTCTCTCTCTACTAATCTCTCTGTCAGTCTCTCTCTCTACTAATCTCTCTGTCAGTCTCTCTCTACTAATCTCTCTCTCTACTAATCTCTCTGTCAGTCTCTCTCTACTAATCTCTCTCTCTACTAATCTCTCTGTCAGTCTCTCTCTCTACTAATCTCTCTGTCAGTCTCTCTCTACTAATCCCTCTACTAATCTCTCTCTGTCAGTCTCTCTCTCTACTAATCTCTCTCTCTCTACTAATCTCTCTCTACTAATCTCTCTGTCAGTCTCTCTCTACTAATCTCTCTCTGTCAGTCTCTCTCTCTACTAATCTCTCTGTCAGTCTCTCTCTCTACTAATCTCTCTCTACTAATCTCTCTGTCAGTCTCTCTCTACTAATCTCTCTCTGTCAGTCTCTCTCTACTAATCTCTCTCTGTCAGTCTCTCTCTCTACTAATCTCTCTGTCAGTCTCTCTCTCTACTAATCTCTCTCTCTACTAATCTCTCTCTCTACTAATCTCTCTGTCAGTCTCTCTCTCTACTAATCTCTGTCAGTCTCTCTCTCTACTAATCTCTGTCAGTCTCTCTCTCTACTAATCTCTCTCTCTACTAATCTCTCTGCCAGTCTCTCTACTAATCTCTCTGTCAGTCTCTCTCTCTACTAATCTCTCTGTCAGTCTCTCTCTACTAATCTCTCTCTGTAAGTCTCTCTCTACTAATCTCTCTCTGTCAGTCTCTCTCTCTACTAATCTCTCTCTGTCAGTCTCTCTCTACTAATCTCTCTCTGTCAGTCTCTCTCTCTACTAATCTCTCTCTGTCAGTCTCTCTCTCTACTAATCTCTCTGTCAGTCTCTCTCTCTACTAATCTCTCTCTGTCAGTCTCTCTCTACTAATCTCTCTACTAATCTCTCTCTCTACTAATCTCTCTGTCAGTCTCTCTCTCTACTAATCTCTCTGTCAGTCTCTCTCTACTAATCTCTCTCTCTACTAATCTCTCTCTGTAAGTCTCTCTCTACTAATCTCTCTCTGTCAGTCTCTCTCTCTACTAATCTCTCTCGGTCAGTCTCTCTCTCTACTAATCTCTCTCTGTCAGTCTCTCTCTCTACTAATCTCTCTGTCAGTCTCTCTCTCTACTAATCTCTCTCTGTCAGTCTCTCTCTCTACTAATCTCTGTCAGTCTCTCTCTCTACTAATCTCTCTCTCTACTAATCTCTCTCTCTACTAATCTCTCTCTATCAGTCTCTCTCTCTACTAATCTCTCTACTAATCTCTCTCTACTAATCTCTCTCTACTAATCTCTCTGTCAGTCTCTCTCTCTACTAATCTCTCTCTCTACTAATCTCTCTCTACTAATCTCTGTCAGTCTCTCTCTCTACTAATCTCTCTCTGTACTAATCTCTCTCTATCAGTCTCTCTCTACTAATCTCTCTACTAATCTCTCTCTACTAATCTCTCTCTACTAATCTCTCTGTCAGTCTCTCTCTCTACTAATCTCTCTCTGTACTAATCTCTCTCTATCAGTCTCTCTCTCTACTAATCTCTCTACTAATCTCTCTCTACTAATCTCTCTCTACTAATCTCTCTGTCAGTCTCTCTCTCTACTAATCTCTCTCTGTACTAATCTCTCTCTATCAGTCTCTCTCTCTACTAATCTCTCTCTACTAATCTCTCTCTACTAATCTCTCTCTACTAATCTCTCTGTCAGTCTCTCTCTCTACTAATCTCTCTCTCTACTAATCTCTGTCAGTCTCTCTCTCTACTAATCTCTCTCTGTCACTCTCGCTCTACTAATCTCTCTGTCAGTCTCTCTCTCCACTAATCTCTCTGTCAGTCTCTCTCTCTACTAATCTCTCTCTGTCAGTCTCTCTCTCTACTAATCTCTGTCAGTCTCTCTCTCTACTAATCTCTCTCTGTCAGTCTCTCTCTCTACTAATCTCTCTCTCTACTAATCTCTCTCTGTAAGTCTCTCTCTACTAATATCTCTCTCTGTCAGTCTCTCTCTACTAATATCTCTCTCTGTCAGTCTCTCTCTCTACTAATCTCTCTCTGTCGCTCTTTCTCTTTACTTATCAATTCAATTCAAAGGGCTTTATTGACATGGGAAGCATATGTTTACGTTGCCAAAGCAAGTGAAGTAGATAATAAACAAAAGGGAAATGAACAAGGGAAACATTAGTGAACATTACACTTACAAAAGTTAAGAATATAGACATTTCAAATGTTATATTATTGACAATGTTCAGTGTTGTAACGATGTGCAAATGGTTAAAGTACAAAAGGGAAAATAAATAAACATAAATATAGGTTGTATTTACAATGGTGTTTGTTCTTCACTGGTTGACCTTTTCTTATGGCAACAGGCCACAAATCTTTTTTGCACACTGCAGTATTTCGCCTAACAGATATGGGAGTTTATCAAAATTGGATTTGTTTTCAAATTCTTTGTGGGTCTGTGTAATCTGAGGGAGATATGTGTCTCTAATATGGTCATACATTTGACAGGAGGTTAGGAAGTGCAGCTCAGTTTCCACCTCATTTTGTGGGCAGTGTGCACATAGCCTGTCTTCTCTTGAGAGCCAGGTCTGCCTACGGCGGCCTTTCTCAATAGCAAGGCTATGCTCACTGAGTCTGTACATAGTCAAAGCTTTCCTTACATTTGGGTCAATCACAGAGGTCAGGTGTTCTGCCACTGTGTACTCTCTGTTAAGGGCCAAATAGCACTCTAGTTTGCTCTGTTTTTTTGTTAATTCTTTCCAATGTGTCAAGTAATTATCTTTTTGTTTTCTCATGATTTGGTTGGGTCTAATTGTGCTGTTGTCCTGGGGCTCTGTGGGGTGTGTTTGTGTTTGTGAACAGAGCCCTAGGACCAGCTTGCTTAGGGGACTCTTCTCCAGGTTCATCTCTCTGTAGGTGATGGCTTTGTTATGGAAGGTTTGGGAATCGCTTCCTTTTAGGTGGTTGTTGAATTTAACGTCTCTTTTCTGGATGTTGATAACTAGCGTGTATCGTCCTAATTCCTCTCTGCATTGTTTGAGGTTTTGCGTTGTACACAAAGTATATTTATGCAGAATTCTGCATGCAGAGTGTCAATTGGGTCTTTGTCCCATTTAGTGAATTCTTGGTTGGTGAGTGGACTGCAGACCTCACAACCATGAAGGGCAATGGGGTTCGATAACTGATTCATGCTTCTGCATGTTTGCTGTTGGTGAGAGCACTTGTCTCACCTCGCTGGCTATCAGGTCAACAAGACGGTCATGTCCAGCAATGTACAAATCCTTGTATGAACAGCAGCCATTCACAACATGGACAATGGACTCCATCACATTAGAATACAGAATGGGTCATGGTTTGCAGGGTACCAGAGTGCTAGATGATATTGTGTTGGTAAAGGTAAGGTACTGCAACAGTAAAGGTGAGAATGTCCTGGCCAGCGGCAGCATTCCGGAACACGGAACGGGGAGACAGAGTGGTCAGCACAGTCCAGAGCAGCGAGTTCCCCTGCAGCCTCAGGCCACTGCTGCAGTAACACACACACACGCCGTTTATCTTTGGGGCATATTTAGACAGAGCTCTGACTATGGATGGATGTGGGCCTACGTCACTGCTACATTGATGATGCCCTCTGTAACACACAGGGTTGGAGAGCTACATTCTGTTGAGAGAGAAAGTTGTGTGTAAGCCTACACCTCAGCCACAGCACCGTGTATTAACCTCAGCCACAGCACCATGTATTAACCTCAGCCACAGCACCGTTTATTAACCTCAGCCACAGCACCGTGTATTAACCTCAGCCACAGCACCGTGTATTAACCTCAGCCACAGCACCGTGTATTAACCTCAGCCACAGCACCGTGTATTAACCTCAGCCACAGCACCATGTATTAACCTCAGCCACAGCACCATGTATTAACCTCAGCCACAGCACCGTTTATTAACCTCAGCCACAGCACAGTTTATTAACCTCAGCCACAGCACAGTTTATTAACCTCAGCCACAGCACAGTTTATTAACCTCAGCCACAGCACAGTTTATTAACCTCAGCCACAGCACCGTGTATTAACCTCAGCCACAGCACCGTGTATTAACCTCAGCCACAGCACCGTGTATTAACCTCAGCCACAGCACCGTGTATTAACCTCAGCCACAGCACCGTGTATTAACCTCAGCCACAGCACCGTGTATTAACCTCAGCCACAGCACCGTGTATTAACCTCAGCCACAGCACCGTGTATTAACCTCAGCCACAGCACCACTTATTAACCTCAGCCACAGCACCACTTATTAACCTCAGCCACAGCACCACTTATTAACCTCAGCCACAGCACCACTTATTAACCTCAGCCACAGCACCACTTATTAACCTCAGCCACAGCACCACTTATTAACCTCAGCCACAGCACCACTTATTAACCTCAGCCACAGCACCACGTATTAACCTCAGCCACAGCACCACGTATTAACCTCAGCCACAGCACCACGTATTAACCTCAGCCACAGCACCGCTTATTAACCTCAGCCACAGCACCGCTTATTATCCTCAGCCACAGCACCGTTTTTTAACCTCAGCCACAGCACCGTTTATTAACCTCAGCCACAGCACCGCTTATTATCCTCAGCCACAGCACCGTGTATTAACCTCAGCCACAGCACCGTTTATTAACCTCAGCCACAGCACCGCTTATTAACCTCAGCCACAGCACCGCTTATTAACCTCAGCCACAGCACCGCTTATTAACCTCAGCCACAGCACCGTTTATTATCCTCAGCCACAGCACCGTTTTTTAACCTCAGCCACAGCACCGTTTTTTAACCTCAGCCACAGCACCGTTTATTAACCTCAGCCACAGCACCGCTTATTATCCTCAGCCACAGCACCGTGTATTAACCTCAGCCACAGCACCGTGTATTAACCTCAGCCACAGCACCGCTTATTAACCTCAGCCACAGCACCGCTTATTAACCTCAGCCACAGCACCGCTTATTAACCTCAGCCACAGCACCGTGTATTAACCTCAGCCACAGCACCGTGTATTAACCTCAGCCACAGCACCGTGTATTAACCTCAGCCACAGCACCGTGTATTAACCTCAGCCACAGCACCGTGTATTAACCTCAGCCACAGCACCGTGTATTAACCTCAGCCACAGCACCGTGTATTAACCTCAGCCACAGCACCGTGTATTAACCTCAGCCACAGCACCGTGTATTAACCTCAGCCACAGCACCGTGTATTAACCTCAGCCACAGCACCGTGTATTAACCTCAGCCACAGCACCGTGTATTAACCTCAGCCACAGCACCGTGTATTAACCTCAGCCACAGCACCGTGTATTAATCTCAGCCACAGCACCGTGTATTAACCTCAGCCACAGCACCGTGTATTAACCTCAGCCACAGCACCGTGTATTAACCTCAGCCACAGCACCGCTTATTAACCTCAGCCACAGCACCGCTTATTAACCTCAGCCACAGCACCATTTATTAACCTCAGCCACAGCACCGTGTATTAACCTCAGCCACACCGCCGTTTATTAACCTCAGCCACACCGCCGTTTATTAACCTCAGCCACAGCACCGTTTATTAACCTCAGCCACAGCACCGTTTATTAACCTCAGCCACAGCACCGTTTATTAACCTCAGCCACACCACCGTTTATTAACCTCAGCGCCATGTATTAACCTCAGCCACAGCACCGCTTATTAACCTCAGCCACAGCACCGTGTATTAACCTCAGCCACAGCACCGTGTATTAACCTCAGCCACAGCACCGTGTATTAACCTCAGCCACAGCACCGTGTATTAACCTCAGCCACAGCACCGTGTATTAACCTCAGCCACAGCACCGTGTATTAACCTCAGCCACAGCACCGTGTATTAACCTCAGCCACAGCACCGTGTATTAACCTCAGCCACAGCACCGTGTATTAACCTCAGCCACAGCACCGTGTATTAACCTCAGCCACAGCACCGTGTATTAACCTCAGCCACAGCACCGCTTATTAACCTCAGCCACAGCACCGCTTATTAACCTCAGCCACAGCACCGTTTATTAACCTCAGCCACAGCACCGTTTATTATCCTCAGCCACAGCACCGTGTATTAACCTCAGCCACAGCACCGTGTATTAACCTCAGCCACAGCACCGTGTATTAACCTCAGCCACAGCACCGTGTATTAACCTCAGCCACAGCACCGTGTATTAACCTCAGCCACAGCACCGTGTATTAACCTCAGCCACAGCACCGTGTATTAACCTCAGCCACAGCACCGTGTATTAACCTCAGCCACAGCACCGTGTATTAACCTCAGCCACAGCACCGTTTATTATCCTCAGCCACAGCACCGTGTATTAACCTCAGCCACACCGCCGTTTATTAACCTCAGCCACAGCACCGTTTATTAACCTCAGCCACAGCACCGTGTATTAACCTCAGCCACACCGCCGTTTATTAACCTCAGCCACACCACCGTTTATTAACCTCAGCGCCGTGTATTAACCTCAGCCACAGCACCGTGTATTAACCTCAGCCACACCACCGTGTATTAACCTCAGCCACACCACCGTGTATTAACCTCAGCCACAGCACCGTGTATTAACCTCAGCCACAGCACCGTGTATTAACCTCAGCCACAGCACCGTGTATTAACCTCAGCCACAGCACCGCTTATTAACCTCAGCCACAGCACCGCTTATTAACCTCAGCCACAGCACCGTTTATTAACCTCAGCCACAGCACCGCTTATTAACCTCAGCCACAGCGCCGTTTATTAACCTCAGCCACAGCGCCGTTTATTAACCTCAGCCACACCACCGTTTATTAACCTCAGCGCCGTGTATTAACCTCAGCCACAGCGCCATGTATTAACCTCAGCCACACCACCGCTTATTAACCTTAGCCACAGCACCGTTTATTAACCTCAGCCACAGCACCGTGTATTAACCTCAGCCACAGCACCGTGTATTAACCTCAGCCACAGCACCGCTTATTAACCTCAGCCACAGCACCGCTTATTAACCTCAGCCACAGCACCGCTTATTAACCTCAGCCACAGCACCGCTTATTAACCTCAGCCACAGCACCGCTTATTAACCTCAGCCACAGCACCGCTTATTAACCTCAGCCACAGCACCGCTTATTAACCTCAGCCACAGCACCGCTTATTAACCTCAGCCACAGCACCGCTTATTAACCTCAGCCACAGCACCGCTTATTAACCTCAGCCACAGCACCGTTTATTAACCTCAGCCACAGCACCGTTTATTAACCTCAGCCACAGCACCGTTTATTAACCTCAGCCACAGCACCGTTTATTAACCTCAGCCACAGCACCGTGTATTAACCTCAGCCACAGCACCGTGTATTAACCTCAGCCACAGCACCGTTTATTAACCTCAGCCACAGCACCGTGTATTAACCTCAGCACCGTGTATTAACCTCAGCACCGTGTATTAACCTCAGCCACAGCACCGTGTATTAACCTCAGCCACAGCACCGTGTATTAACCTCAGCCACAGCACCGTGTATTAACCTCCCTTTACATCTGAGTAGGGAAGATCTCTGTGGATTGAATGGAAGAAGCCTCAATAAGCCTCTGACCCAGTGCAACTCTGCAACAATAAATAGGTCTTGAGCTGCAGGTTATTCAAGGGGCTGTTCCCTGGAGCAGAGCCTACCGTAGGCCTATACAGCGCTCTGGTCAAAAGTAGTGCACTATATAGGGCTCTGGTCAAAAGTAGTGCACTATATAGGGCTCTGGTCAAAAGTAGTGCACTATATAGGGCTCTGGTCAAAAGTAGTGCACTATATAGGGAATACGCTGCTATTTCGGATACAGGCCAAGACTATTCCTGGTGTCTGTCTGGAACTAGGCTATGCTGCTTTAAATGGCTCTCTGGGTGCCATCGTAGACCACATGGTGAAAACAAGACGCTGATCCAAAGTGCCCTTGGAGACAGTGTAGTAAAGTGCCCTTGGAGACAGTGTAGTAAAGTGCCCTTGGAGACAGTGTAGTAAAGTGCCCTTGGAGACAGTGTAGTAAAGTGCCCTTGGAGACAGTGTAGTAAAGTGCCCTTGGAGACAGTGTAGTAAAGTGCCCTTGGAGACAGTGTAGTAAAGTGCCCTTGGAGACAGTGTAGTAAAGTGCCCTTGGAGACAGTGTAGTAAAGTGCCCTTGGAGACAGTGTAGTAAAGTGCCCTTGGAGACAGTGTAGTAAAGTGCCCTTGGAGACAGTGTAGTAAAGTGCCCTTGGAGACAGTGTAGTAAAGTGCCCTTGGAGACAGTGTAGTAAAGTGCCCTTGGAGACAGTGTAGTAAAGTGCCCTTGGAGACAGTGTAGTAAAGTGCCCTTGGAGACAGTGTAGTAAAGTGCCCTTGGAGACAGTGTAGTAAAGTGCCCTTGGAGACAGTGTAGTAAAGTGCCCTTGGAGACAGTGTAGTAAAGTGCCCTTGGAGACAGTGTAGTAAAGTGCCCTTGGAGACAGTGTAGTAAAGTGCCCTTGGAGACAGTGTAGTAAAGTGCCCTTGGAGACAGTGTAGTAAAGTGCCCTTGGAGACAGTGTAGTAAAGTGCCCTTGGAGACAGTGTAGTAAAGTGCCCTTGGAGACAGTGTAGTAAAGTGCCCTTGGAGACAGTGTAGTAAAGTGCCCTTGGAGACAGTGTAGTAAAGTGCCCTTGGAGACAGTGTAGTAAAGTGCCCTTGGAGACAGTGTAGTAAAGTGCCCTTGGAGACAGTGTAGTAAAGTGCCCTTGGAGACAGTGTAGTAAAGTGCCCTTGGAGACAGTGTAGTAAAGTGCCCTTGGAGACAGTGTAGTAAAGTGCCCTTGGAGACAGTGTAGTAAAGTGCCCTTGGAGACAGTGTAGTAAAGTGCCCTTGGAGACAGTGTAGTAAAGTGCCCTTGGAGACAGTGTAGTAGTGCCCTTGGAGACAGTGTAGTAAAGTGCCCTTGGAGACAGTGTAGTAAAGTGCCCTTGGAGACAGTGTAGTAAAGTGCCCTTGGAGACAGTGTAGTAAAGTGACCTTGGAGACAGTGTAGTAAAGTGCCCTTGGAGACAGTGTAGCAGGCTAACAACGTGTGGTTGTTGTCATGGTAGGGACGGGAGCTCAATAGGGAGATAGTACAGGACTTCCTCACAAATGTGAATAAAGGAGATATAATTGAAGAGATATGGAAAACTAAACGAGGAAGGAGTATTGTGACACACACACACACACACACACACACACACACACACACACACACACACACACACACACACACACACACACACACACACACACACACACACACACACACACACACCTAAATCATGTGAGTGGCCTACATTTGAAAGCCTTGGCATGTGTAGAAAATTCCCATCATCCCAAAGATCTGTCTTTATGGAGTCGGTCGGTCCCTGTTATCAACAAAGACCTCCTTATTCTCGTTCACTAGTCACATGCTGTCGCAGTTCAGACGGGAGAATAGGGTTTGAATAGGGTTAGGGTATAGAATAGGGTTTGAATAGGGTTAGGGTATAGAATAGGGTTTGAATAGGGTTAGGGTATAGAATAGGGTTTGGGTATAGAATAGGGTTTGAATAGGGTTAGGGTATAGAATAGGGTTTGAATAGGGTTAGGGTATAGAATAGGGATTGAATAGGGTTAGGGTATAGAATAGGGTTAGGGTATAGAATAGGGTTTGAATAGGGTTAGGGTATAGAATAGGGTTTGAATAGGGTTAGGGTATAGAATAGGGTTTGAATAGGGTTAGGGTATAGAATAGGGTTTGAATAGGGTTAGGGTATAGAATAGGGTTTGAATAGGGTTAGGGTATAGAATAGGGTTTGGGTATAGAATAGGGTTTGAATAGGGTTAGGGTATAGAATAGGGTTTGAATAGGGTTAGGGTATAGAATAGGGTTTGGATGACATCCACTTTGGTCTGAGTTCAAAACAAAAGATCAGTTTCTTCTCGTCTCTTAGTTCCAAAAGAATAAAACAAGACGTCAAAACGACGTCAGACTACAGGAAACGATATGCTTTGATCTCCCCCCCCTGTGACTAGTAAAACCACTGACGATCCGGACCGTTGGATGTTCCTCCCTATATGTCTAGCAGGTCGGGTCGCTTCAGTGAAAATGAATATCTTACCAAAACATTTGTTCTCAATGCTTCCTGTTAACATTCCTGCTAAAACCTTTACTCGGCCTAAATGCAGCAACAGGCACACTTATGGCAAAATAAGAAGAAAAAACGACATCTGTTCAAAGAATCGGGTGGGCGTGGCCTCCCTAACCTTAAATCATATGAGCGGCGAAACTTAATCACACAGCATCACGGATTCAACAACCGAAGGGTTTGTCACGGCTTGAAACTGAGAGTCAATATTGTGAAATATTCCTTTACATTGTCTTGTCTTTATAGCAGACCCTATTTCTATTCACAGGTTTAAACTAAACTCCATTATTACTCTGAAGACATGGAGGTTCCACACCAATATAAACTGACTAATGACATGTCTAGACACTGGTCTATATTCCACAACCCAGCCAGTCTTCCTGCTACTCGGGATTTAGGGAATGGGAAGAGAAAGGGCTTTGTAGTCTCAACTATTCAGAGGCAAAAAATATATATAATTTCAAGGAATTCAGGAGGAATTCATTATATCCCAAACAAATGTGTATACGTGCCTTCAAGTAAGGCAATTCATTGATAAAAATGGATTGCAATGTCTTAACAGTTAGTCCTACTGATATAAATAATACCTTTAAAACATTGTATTCAGATCTTTACATGTCAGAATCACCTGATTTTCTTGACAATGTGGAAACTCCTACCACTGGTACAGAGAAGAGAGAGAGGAACCTGACTGGTACAGAGAAGAGAGAGAAGAACCTGACTGGTACAGAGAAGAGAGAGAGAGGAACCTGACTGGTACAGAGAAGAGAGAGAGAGGAACCTGACTGGTACAGAGAAGAGAGAGAGAGGAACCTGACTGGTACAGAGAAGAGAGAGAGGAACCTGACTGGTACAGAGAAGAGAGAGGAACCTGACTGGTACAGAGAAGAGAGAGAGGAACCTGACTGGTACAGAGAAGAGAGAGAGGAACCTGACTGGTACAGAGAAGAGAGAGAGGAACCTGACTGGTACAGAGAAGAGAGAGGAACCTGACCAACCTTTGCAGTTAGAGGAGATTCATTCAATTACAGCAAAGTGTGAAATCCCCTGGCTCAGATGGCTACCCAATCGAATTCTACAAGAAGTTCTCTGCCAAATTGGCCCCCCTCCTGCTTGAACCGTTTGAAAATGCCCTGGACCAGGGTGTTTTACCCCAAACACTGACACAGGCGTCGTTCACACTTCTGTTAAAACCCGGCAAAGATGCATCTGAGTGTGGCTCATACAGACCGATCTCACTTTTAAATGCAGATGTAAAAATACTAGTGAAATTGCTTGCCTCTCGAATAGAATCCACTATAACAAACATCATATCGACGGACCAGACAGGGTTTATTAAGGGCCGTCAGTCCTTTTCTAACATTCGACGTCTGATTAATGTTATACACTCTCCTGCGTCTTCGGACGTTCCTGAAGCGGTTCTCTCTTTAGATGTGGAGAAGTCATTTGACAGGGTAGAATGGGAATATTTATTCTCTGTACTGGGAAAATTTGGCTTTGGTGCAAACTTCATTTCCTGGGTCCGACTGTTGTACTCAGGCATCAGTACTTACAAACAAACTTTGTTCACAGTATTTCCTATTATCAAGGGCCCCACGCCAGGGATGTCCAATGTCCCCTCTGTTATTTATCCCTGGCGATAGAACCCCTTTCTATTTAGCTAAAGGCCACACCCTCAATACGTGGTCTCTACAGATGGGGACTGGAACACAACGTTTCCTTGTATGCAGAGGACTTGCTTTTCTACATCTCAGGCCCCGAAGCGTGTGTCCCAGAGGTAGTGGACGTACTGCGTAGGTTTGGTGTGTTTTCGGGCTATAAATAGAATTTCTCAAAAAGTGAATGTTTTGCTATTAATGAATTAGCATTACAAATTCCACGGGAAACTATTCAATTTCATATGTCCAAGTCCGGCTTGAAATATTTAGGGATCAGTATCACCCGTATCTTGTCCTCCCTCCATGATGAGAACTTCCCCTGATTAACAAACTTAAACTGGACTTTCAGAGATGGAGAATTCTCCATTTTACTTTAGCTGGTAAAGTGAATTGTATCAAGATGAAAGTATTGCCCAGATTTCTGTACTTGTTCCAATGTCTCCCTCTTTTTTTTAACCAAAGTCTTTTTTCACTTCAGTGGATAAGCTTATATATTTGTTTCTATGGAGAGGTGGAATCCAGGAATACGTAAAGCATTCCCCCAGAGAGAGAGAACCCACGGAGGACGAGCCCTTCCTAACTTTATGTATTATTACGAGGCAGCGAATATACAAAAGATAATTTACTGGCTTCACACCTCAGAAACGGACTGGTGTCAATCAGAAGCCAACTCCTGTTTCTCCTCCTCTTTGTCAGCCCACTGGCCAATCTCCCTCTTTCAGCTTCACGCTACACATTCTCTTTGTCAGCCCACTGCCAATCTCCCTCTTTCAGCTTCACACTACACATCCTCTTTGTCAGCCCACTGGCCAATCTCCCTCTTTCAGCTTCACGCTACACATCCTCTTTGTCAGCCCACTGGCCAATCTCCCTCTTTCAGCTTCACGCTACACATTCTCTTTGTCAGCCCACTGCCAATCTCCCTCTTTCAGCTTCACGCTACACATCCTCTTTGTCAGCCCACTGGCCAATCTCCCTCTTTCAGCTTCACGCTACACATCCTCTTTGTCAGCCCACTGGCCAATCTCTCTCTTTCAGCTTCACGCTACACATCCTCTTTGTCAGCCCACTGCCAATCTCCCTCTTTCAGCTTCACGCTACACATCCTCTTTGTCAGCCCACTGCCAATCTCCCTCTTTCAGCTTCACGCTACACATCCTCTTTGTCAGCCCACTGGCCAATCTCCCTCTTTCAGCTTCACGCTACACATCCTCTTTGTCAGCCCACTGGCCAATCTCCCTCTTTCAGCTTCACGCTACACATCCTCTTTGTCAGCCCACTGGCCAATCTCCCTCTTTCAGCTTCACGCTACACATCCTCTTTGTCAGCCCACTGGCCAATCTCCCTCTTTCAGCTTCTCGCTACACATCCTCTTTGTCAGCCCACTGGCCAATCTCCCTCTTTCAGCTTCTCGCTACACATCCTCTTTGTCAGCCCACTGGCCAATCTCCCTCTTTCAGCTTCACGCTACACATCCTCTTTGTCAGCCCACTGCCAATCTCTCTCTTTCAGCTTCACGCTACACATCCTCTTTGTCAGCCCACTGGCCAATCTCCCTCTTTCAGCGTCACGCTACACATCCTCTTTGTCAGCCCACTGGCCAATCTCCCTCTTTCAGCTTCACGCTACACATCCTCTTTGTCAGCCCACTGGCCAATCTCCCTCTTTCAGCTTCACGCTACACATCCTCTTTGTCAGCCCACTGCCAATCTCTCGCTTTCAGCTTCACGCTACACATCCTCTTTGTCAGCCCACTGGCCAATCTCTCTCTTTCAGCTTCACGCTACACAGCCTCTGTCAGCCCACTGCCAATCTCTCTCTTTCAGCTTCACGCTACACATCCTCTTTGTCAGCCCACTGCCAATCTCTCGCTTTCAGCTTCACGCTACACATCCTCTTTGTCAGCCCACTGGCCAATCTCTCTCTTTCAGCTTCACGCTACACAGCCTCTGTCAGCCCACTGCCAATCTCCCTCTTTCAGCTTCACAGCCTCTTTGTCAGCCCACTGCCAATCTCTCTCTTTCAGCTTCACACTACACATCCTCTTTGTCAGCCCACTGCCAATCTCTCTCTTTCAGCTTCACGCTACACATCCAATCCATTTGTTGTCAATACTTTTTAAATTTGGACTCAATTCCGTCAACATTTTAAATTGTTATTTCTCTATTCAAGGTCCTATATGTAATAATCCCCTCTCACCTCCAGCCAAACAGGATTCAGCTTTCAGGCTGTGGCAGAGGAATGGCCTTACTAAGTTTAGTGACCTTTATATAGATGGCACCTTTGCGATGAAGACATCGCAATCAAATGTAATCTACCCCATTCAAGTTTATTAAAACCTGTTGAGGATAGAGGGCGCTATTTACACTTTGGGGGAAAATCGTGCCCAATTTAAACGGCCTCGTACTCTATTCTTGCTCGTACAATATGCATATTATTATTACTATTGGATAGAAAACACTCTCAAGTTTCTAAAACCGTTTGAATTATATCTGTGAGTAAAACAGAACTCATTTTGCAGCAAACTTCCTGTCAGAAAGTGAAAAATCTCAAATCGAGGCTCTGTTCCAGGCCCTCCCTATCATTTTGCTTGAGATTTATGACTATACATGCACTTCATACGCCTTCCACTAGATGTCAATAGGCTGTGAGAGGTGAAATGGGGTCTCAATCTCTTTCTATGGGCAAAAGAGACAGCTTGGAATGACATGACCCCAGAATTCGTTTGTTCAGGAAGCGCATAAAGGTCACCAGTATTGGCTTCTGAAAAGCAATCGTTATAGACGTCTTATATCTCCGGCTTTGATTTTATTTGATAAATGTGAAGATATCATCGTAAAGTATGTTTTTTCAATATAGTTTTATTAGATTATTGAAATTTTTTCGGGAGTTTAGACGTGTTGCGTTCTTTGCGTTTGGTGACGAAGGAGAGCTTAGCGCCACTTAGCTAGTTTTGCTTGCTCATTCGAGAGGGAAAAATGCCATTCTAAAACCAAACAACGGTTGTTCCCGACAAAGGACCCCTTGTACAACATTCTGATGGAAGATCAGCAAAAGTAGGACCCATTTATGATGCTATTTCATATATCTGTCGGAACATGTTTACTAATAGTTTGCGCCCAGATTTTGGGCACTCTCTCGCCATAACGTAAACTGCATGTCGTAATGAAGTTATTTTTAGAATTCTAACACGGCGATTGCATTAAGAACTAGTGTATCTATCATTTCCTATACAACATGTATTTTTTAGTAATGTTTATGAATAGTTATTTGGTCAGAATATGTGAGTGTCAGAAAAATATCCGGACGTTGTGGGAAAAAGATGCTACGTTAGCACAATGTATAACCACTGATTTCAGCTCTAAATATGCACATTTTCGAACAAAACAAGTGTATGTATAACCTGATGTTATAGGACTGTCATCTGATGAAGCTTATCAAGGTTAGTCAAAAATTATATATCTTTTGCTGGTTTGTTACGATCGCTAACTTTTGCTGCTGGTAAATGGCTTGTGTTTCTGGCTATTGTGGTAAGCTATTATAATGCTATATTGTGTTTTCGCTGTAAAACACTTAAGAAATCGGAAATATTGGCTGGATTCACAAGATGCTTGTCTTTCATTTGCTGTACACCATGTATTTTTCAGAAATGTTTTATGATGAGTATTTAGGTATTTCACGTTGGTGTCTGTAATTACTCTGGCTGCTTCGGTGCTATTTGTGACGTAGCTGTGATGGTAGCTGCAATGTAAAACTGATTTATAGCTCAAATATGCAAATTTTTCGAACAAAACATAGATTTATTGTGTAACATGTTATAAGACTGTCATCTGATGAAGTTGTTTCTTGGTTAGTTTGGTTGGTTCTTGGTTAGTTTGGTTGGTTTTGTGCATGCTACCTGTGCTGTGAAAAATGTCTGTGCTTTTTTGTATTTGGTGGTGAGCTAACATAAATATACGTGGTGTTTTCGCTGTAAAACATTTTAAAAATCGGACATGTTGACTGGATTCACAAGATGTTTATCTTTCATTTGCTGTATTGGACTTGTTAATGTGTGAAAGTTAAATATTTCTCAAAAATATTTTTTGAATTTCGCGCTCTGCCTTTTCAGTGGAATGTGGGAGGAGTTCCGCTAGCGGAACCCCGGGGCTAGACAGGTTAAGGTATTTCCAAATCCACCAGTTTATTCGCACTCAAAGCCCAACCTTTCCAATTCTATCACCCGGATCGGGTCTGGATGCCCTTTTCAAAACACCTATTAAACTAAAGGGACTCATATCCCATATTTTTTAGATAATCATGTCCCTTGATAACCCGTCACTTAATAAAATCCGATCTGAGTGGGCCTCAAAAATCAGGAGAAAATGAAGTATACCATTCGAGGGTCAACCAACTCATTTAATTCCACCTGGGACCCGATGAAATCCTATTTTGAACAGCTCCAAACACTTCCTCCAGATTAGTACGCTTGGCCCCACCCCCAGCCCTTCAGGTTACTGCTATAGGCCTATAGGATCCCCTGAAATAGTTAGGCTGTTACCTTTTGACTTGTATTGAAGGAACATTATTGTATACTTTTCTTTTGTTTTCTGATATGTAGCACCGTTTATTTGCTGATATACACAATGACTTTGCCTTCCCTTGTAAATGGGCTTGGAGGCATTCTGGGGGGGGGGGACAAAAAGAGGATGTAATCTTTCATTCATAGTGATAAAAAATATTATATACATTTTTTTTTTAAATTGGATTGTAACAAAAAATGACTGAGCCGATTACTCCTATTGACGAGATGATTGAATTACTTTACCAAGAGGAAAACATTGGAACCGTTTCAAATGTTCATCACAATATCCTTAACATGCAAATATAATCTTTAGATAATGTAAGGAAGTCATGGCAGGTTGAATTACAGGTGCAGATATCAGAGGAGAGCTGGGAGAACATATGGAAACACTGTATAAAGCCCCTATATGTAACCCAACAAGGGAGCTTCAATTCAAAGTCCTACATTGTTTTTTTATGAGCCCTGATAAACTTAACAAAATGAAAAAAGGAATATCTGCTATGTGTTGGAGGCAGTGTGGACAAATAGGAACTTTATCACATATTTATCACATATATTTTGGCAAGGTCTGAAAATCCAGTATTTTTGGTGTGAAATTCTCCATGTTATTCAGGACATCACAGGTATTGTTATTCAACCAGACCCAAGTCATCTCCTCCTAGGTATTATTATTCAACCAGACCCAAGTCATCTCCTCTAGGTATTATTACTCAACCAGACCCAAGTCATCTCCTCTAGGTACTTTTATTCAACCAGACCCAAGTCATCTCCTCTAGGTATTATTATTCAACCAGACCCAAGTCATCTCCTCTAGGTATTATTATTCAACCAGACCCATCTCCTCTAGGTATTATTATTCAACCAGACCCAAGTCATCTCCTCTAGGTATTATTACTCAACCAGACCCAAGTCATCTCCTCTAGGTATTATTATTCAACCAGACCCAAGTCATCTCCTCCTAGGTATTATTATTCAACCAGACCCAAGTCATCTCCTCTAGGTATTATTACTCAACCAGACCCAAGTCATCTCCTCCTAGGTATTATTATTCAACCAGACCCAAGTCACCTCCTCTAGGTATTATTATTCAACCAGACCCAAGTCATCTCCTCCTAGGTATTATTATTCAACCAGACCCAAGTCATCTCCTCTAGGTATTATTATTCAACCAGACCCAAGTCATCTCCTCTAGGTATTATTACTCAACCAGACCCAAGTCATCTCCTCCTAGGTATTATTATTCAACCAGACCCAAGTCATCTCCTAGGTATTATTATTCAACCAGACCCAAGTCATCTCCTCTAGGTATTATTATTCAACCAGACCCAAGTCATCTCCTCTAGGTATTATTATTCAACCAGACCCAAGTCATCTCCTCTAGGTATTATTATTCAACCAGACCCAAGTCATCTCCTAGGTATTATTATTCAACCAGACCCAAGTCATCTCCTCTAGGTATTATTATTCAACCAGACCCAAGTCATCTCCTAGGTATTATTATTCAACCAGACCCAAGTCATCTCCTCCTAGGTATTATTATTCAACCAGACCCAAGTCATCTCCTCTAGGTATTATTACTCAACCAGACCCAAGTCATCTCCTCTAGGTATTATTATTCAACCAGACCCAAGTCATCTCCTCCTAGGTATTATTATTCAACCAGACCCAAGTCATCTCCTCTAGGTATTATTACTCAACCAGACCCAAGTCATCTCCTCCTAGGTATTATTATTCAACCAGACCCAAGTCACCTCCTCTAGGTATTATTATTCAACCAGACCCAAGTCATCTCCTCCTAGGTATTATTATTCAACCAGACCCAAGTCATCTCCTCTAGGTATTATTATTCAACCAGACCCAAGTCATCTCCTCTAGGTATTATTACTCAACCAGACCCAAGTCATCTCCTCCTAGGTATTATTATTCAACCAGACCCAAGTCATCTCCTAGGTATTATTATTCAACCAGACCCAAGTCATCTCCTCTAGGTATTATTATTCAACCAGACCCAAGTCATCTCCTCTAGGTATTATTATTCAACCAGACCCAAGTCATCTCCTCTAGGTATTATTATTCAACCAGACCCAAGTCATCTCCTAGGTATTATTATTCAACCAGACCCAAGTCATCTCCTCTAGGTATTATTATTCAACCAGACCCAAGTCATCTCCTAGGTATTATTATTCAACCAGACCCAAGTCATCTCCTCCTAGGTATTATTATTCAACCAGACCCAAGTCATCTCCTAGGTATTATTACTCAACCAGACCCAAGTCATCTCCTCTAGGTATTATTATTCAACCAGACTCAAGTCATCTCCTCTAGGTATTATTACTCAACCAGACCCATCTCCTCCTAGGTATTATTATTCAACCAGACCCAAGTCATCTCCTCTAGGTATTATTATTCAACCAGACCCAAGTCATCTCCTCTAGGTATTATTATTCAACCAGACCCAAGTCATCTCCTCTAGGTATTATTACTCAACCAGACCCATCTCCTCCTAGGTATTATTATTCAACCAGACCCAAGTCATCTCCTTCTAGGTATTATTACTCAACCAGACCCAAGTCATCTCCTCCTAGGTATTATTATTCAACCAGACCCAAGTCATCTCCTCTAGGTATTATTATTCAACCAGACCCAAGTCATCTCCTCCTAGGTATTATTATTCAACCAGACCCAAGTCATCTCCTCCTAGGTATTATTATTCAACCAGACCCAAGTCATCTCCTAGGTATTATTACTCAACCAGACCCAAGTCATCTCCTAGGTATTGTTCCTGTGGATACACTCCAATCCTCTCCATTTAAATTGATAGATGATCTATTAGCAGAAGCAAGGAAATGTGTAACAGAATGCTGGAAAAATGAACATTCACCCTCAAATGAACATGCACCCTCCCGAGAGGTGCAGTGGTCTAAGGCACTGCATCTCAGTGCTAGAGGCATCACTACAGACCCTGGTTCGATCCCGGGCTGTATCACAACTGGCCCTGATCGGGTGGCGCACAACTGGCCCGGCGTCGTCTGGGTTAGGGGAGGGTAGGCCATCATTGTAAATAAGAATTTGTTCTTAACTGACTTGCCTAGTTAAATAAAGGTTAAATAAAGATATGTGGTTAGGTCTATAGAGGGAACTTGCTGACATGGAGAGAATTACATCAATCTTGCAACAGAGACAGTATGAAGGTGTCTGGTCAGTTCCTGACATATCGGACCGGTCTTATTCTGTTATTTCTGTTTGTTTCTGTTCTTTTTCTGTGGCTTTATCCAAATTGTATTCTTATTTAGACTCTTTAAAAATGTCCTCTATACAGACAAAATGTTCCCTTAACATGAATGTAAGTCCGCTCCTTTGTTTTATTTATTTATCTAGGAAAAGAACAAATTCTTATTTACAATGACGGCCTACCGGGGAACAGTGGGTTAACTGCCTTGTTCAGGGGCAGAACGACATATTTTTACCTTGTCAGCTCGATCTACCAACCTTTCGGTTACTGGCCCAACACTCTAAACACTAGGCTACCTGCCGCCCCTCTAACCACTAGGCTACCTGCCGCCCCTCTAACCACTAGGCTGCCTGCCGCCCCTCTAACCACTAGGCTGCCTGCCGCCCCTCTAACCACTAGGCTGCCTGCCGCCCCTCTAACCACTAGGCTGCCTGCCGCCCCTCTAACCACTAGGCTGCCTGCCGCCCCTCTAACCACTAGGCTGCCTGCCGCCCCTCTAACCACTAGGCTGCCTGCCGCCCCTCTAACCACTAGGCTGCCTGCCGCCCCTCTAACCACTAGGCTGCCTGCCGCCCCTCTAACCACTAGGCTGCCTGCCGCCCCTCTAACCACTAGGCTGCCTGCCGCCCCTCTAACCACTAGGCTGCCTGCCGCCCCTCTAACCACTAGGCTGCCTGCCGCCCCTCTAACCACTAGGCTGCCTGCCGCCCCTCTAACCACTAGGCTGCCTGCCGCCCCTCTAACCACTAGGCTGCCTGCCGCCCCTCTAACCACTAGGCTGCCTGCCGCCCCTCTAACCACTAGGCTGCCTGCCGCCCCTCTAACCACTAGGCTGCCTGCCGCCCCTCTAACCACTAGGCTGCCTGCCGCCCCTCTAACCACTAGGCTGCCTGCCGCCCCTCTAACCACTAGGCTGCCTGCCGCCCCTCTAACCACTAGGCTGCCTGCCGCCCCTCTAACCACTAGGCTGCCTGCCGCCCCTCTAACCACTAGGCTGCCTGCCGCCCCTCTAACCACTAGGCTGCCTGCCGCCCCTCTAACCACTAGGCTGCCTGCCGCCCCTCTAACCACTAGGCTACCTGCCGCCCCTCTAACCACTAGGCTACCTGCCGCCCCTCTAACCACTAGGCTACCTGCCGCCCCTCTAACCACTAGCTAACCTGCCGCCCCTCTAACCACTAGGCTACCTGCCGCCCCTCTAACCACTAGGCTACCTGCCGCCCCTCTAACCACTAGGCTACCTGCCGCCCCTCTAACCACTAGGCTACCTGCCGCCCCTCTAACCACTAGGCTACCTGCCGCCCCTCTAACCACTAGGCTACCTGCCGCCCCTCTAACCACTAGGCTACCTGCCGCCCCTCTAACCACTAGGCTACCTGCCGCCCCTCTAACCACTAGGCTACCTGCCGCCCCTCTAACCACTAGGCTACCTGCCGCCCCTCTAACCACTAGGCTACCTGCCGCCCCTCTAACCACTAGCTAACCTGCCGCCCCTCTAACCACTAGGCTACCTGCCGCCCCTCTAACCACTAGCTAACCTGCCGCCCCTCTAACCACTAGCTAACCTGCCGCCCCTCTAACCACTAGGCTACCTGCCGCCCCTCTAACCACTAGCTAACCTGCCGCCCCTCTAACCACTAGCTAACCTGCCGCCCCTCTAACCACTAGCTAACCTGCCGCCCCTCTAACCACTAGCTAACCTGCCGCCCCTCTAACCACTAGCTAACCTGCCGCCCCTCTAACCACTAGGCTACCTGCCGCCCCTCTAACCACTAGGCTACCTGCCGCCCCTCTAACCACTAGCTAACCTGCCGCCCCTCTAACCACTAGCTAACCTGCCGCCCCTAAAGACAGGTAATGTTGTGTATGTGTGGTACATGTTCTTTATGTGCTCTTCAATACAAATGTATAAAAATAAAAGGAAAGCGACTTGTTTAGAGCCACAGTATAAACCTCTAGGCTACATCTGAAATGAATCCAGTTTATTCAGATCAAATGAAGAGGCTACATTTTGATAAGAACATTTCTGTCTCTGTGTTATTGATTTAAGGCCAAGTGACTAAAGCTGAATGGAGGAAAAGATGGCAAGGCCATAGACGGGTTGGTTGTTGAGCAACAACGATACGAGCTCAACCGTGGAACAAAACCAGCGGGGTTGGCTGAGGAACAAAGGACTGTTCACAACATGGAAACTATATATCCTCTTCAATTGTTTATTGAAACATAAATACATTTGCACAATGAGCACTTGTTGTCTCTTAAATGCGTCATTAGAGTTGTTGGTTAGCTAGCTAGCGAATTTTAGCCCTATTAGCATTGACATGATGTCAGTCAAAACCCCTCAAAACAAGACATGGTGTCAAGAACAAGACACAATGAGACTAAATGAGTAACCTATGACTCCCTGCATGGCAGCTTCTTGTCATTGTTGCTAGCTATCTGACCGTCCAGGATCATTACAACACAGACTTCTGCCCCCTCGACGCGACACACATCGTTTATGACGTTGTCAGCCATCCCCTCTATAGTTACTGGTCTCTTCAAGACAACACACACAACATGGTCTAAAGCAAAATGACAAACAGCCTTAGTTTGGTCAATGTGGAGGATAATAGATGTATTATAGACTAACAAGACAGCAATTTGCTTCTCATTGATAGAGTCTGCTGAGAGTCCGTCAATGGGTTAGCCAGAATACAGTAGACCACTGTCAACAGTCTAGTACAAGTGCCTTGGCTTCTCTAGCTACTGAAAGACAGACAGACGTATCAAACACTATTGACTGTGAGAGCTGGACAGAGACAGACAGACAGACAGACAGACAGACAGACAGACAGACAGACAGACAGACAGACAGACAGACAGACAGGAAGACAGACAGCCAGCCAGACATGGCTAAAACAGTCAGTCACACTAAGAATAGCCTTCACTCATCCAACAGATTTTCATCAGACAGACAGACAGTCATACACATTGAAATGACGGTTCCAGTACATTAGTGGTTTAGACTAGGGCCACCACTCTGGGAGAAGAGAGACTGTGACCTACCGATGCTGTGGTGTTACAGCAGCCCAGACCTACACTGGGCAGAGAGGTCTGTAGACCGAGAGGAGACACTGCTACACTGGGCAGAGAGGTCTGTAGACCTAGAGGAGACACTGCTACACTGGGCAGAGAGGTCTGTAGACCTAGAGGAGACACTGGTACACTGGGCAGAGAGGTCTGTAGACCTAGAGGAGACACTGGTACACTGGGCAGAGAGGTCTGTAGACCTAGAGGAGACACTGGTACACTGGGCAGAGAGGTCTGTAGACCTAGAGGAGACACTGGTACACTGGGCAGAGAGGTCTGTAGACCTAGAGGAGACACTGGTACACTGGGCAGAGAGGTCTGTAGACCTAGAGGAGACACTGGTACACTGGGCAGAGAGGTCTGTAGACCTAGAGGAGACACTGGTACACTGGGCAGAGAGGTCTGTAGACCTAGAGGAGACACTGGTACACTGGGCAGAGAGGTCTGTAGACCTAGAGGAGACACTGGTACACTGGGCAGAGAGGTCTGTAGACCTAGAGGAGACACTGGTACACTGGGCAGAGAGGTCTGTAGACCTAGAGGAGACACTGGTACACTGGGCAGAGAGGTCTGTAGACCTAGAGGAGACACTGGTACACTGGGCAGAGAGGTCTGTAGACCTAGAGGAGACACTGGTACACTGGGCAGAGAGGTCTGTAGACCTAGAGGAGACACTGGTACACTGGGCAGAGAGGTCTGTAGACCTAGAGGAGACACTGGTGCACTGGGCAGAGAGGTCTGTAGACCTAGAGGAGACACTGGTACACTGGGCAGAGAGGTCTGTAGACCTAGAGGAGACACTGGTACACTGGGCAGAGAGGTCTGTAGACCTAGAGGAGACACTGGTACACTGGGCAGAGAGGTCTGTAGACCTAGAGGAGACACTGGTACACTGGGCAGAGAGGTCTGTAGACCTAGAGGAGACACTGGTGCACTGGGCAGAGAGGTCTGTAGACCTAGAGGAGACACTGGTACACTGGGCAGAGAGGTCTGTAGACCTAGAGGAGACACTGGTGCACTGGGCAGAGAGGTCTGTAGACCTAGAGGAGACACTGGTGCACTGGGCAGAGAGGTCTGTAGACCTAGAGGAGACACTGGTACACTGGGCAGAGAGGTCTGTAGACCTAGAGGAGACACTGGTACACTGGGCAGAGAGGTCTGTAGACCTAGAGGAGACACTGGTACACTGGGCAGAGAGGTCTGTAGACCTAGAGGAGACACTGGTACACTGGGCAGAGAGGTCTGTAGACCTAGAGGAGACACTGGTACACTGGGCAGAGAGGTCTGTAGACCTAGAGGAGACACTGGTACACTGGGCAGAGAGGTCTGTAGACCGAGAGGAGACACTGCTACACTGGGCAGGGAGGTCTGTAGACCTAGAGGAGACACTGGTACACTGGGCAGAGAGGTCTGTAGACCTAGAGGAGACACTGGTACACTGGGCAGAGAGGTCTGTAGACCGAGAGGAGACACTGCTACACTGGGCAGGGAGGTCTGTAGACCTAGAGGAGACACTGGTACACTGGGCAGAGAGGTCTGTAGACCTAGAGGAGACACTGGTACACTGGGCAGAGAGGTCTGTAGACCTAGAGGAGACACTGGTACACTGGGCAGAGAGGTCTGTAGACCTAGAGGAGACACTGGTACACTGGGCAGAGAGGTCTGTAGACCTAGAGGAGACACTGGTACACTGGGCAGAGAGGTCTGTAGACCTAGAGGAGACACTGGTACACTGGGCAGAGAGGTCTGTAGACCTAGAGGAGACAGTGTAGAGGAGACGTTGTAGAGACACTACGTACAATATACACATCAGAGGGGGAGCCCTTATCGTGACACACACACACACACACACACACACACGGAAGGAGGTTACAGGAAGCTAGTGCCATCATATGAAAACCCCTTATCATGTAGGAACAGAGACAGACACGGTTGAGAGAAGAAGCACAAAGGACTGAAGGGAGAGGTCTGGCATGAGGCTGAAGATACTAGACAGGCCCTACATTCTCTACATTCAATCAATTAACTGTAGTGTAGTCACTCACAGAGAATAGCATGGCGCTTGTAACGCCAGGGTAGTGGGTTCGATTCCCAGGACCACCAATATGTCAAATGTATGCACGTACAACTGTAAGTCACTTTAGATAAAAGCATCCTCCACATCAGGCCTCCTCCACATCAGGCCTCCTCCACATCAGGCCTCCTCCACATTAGGCCTCCTCCACATTAGGCCTCCTCCACATTAGGCCTCCTCCACATTAGGCCTCCTCCACATTAGGCCTCCTCCACATTAGGCCTCCTCCACATGGTATATATTATTATATAGTTATGAGCAGCTAGATAGACTCACTAGCCTACACCCAAAAGAATATGAAAAGTTACTTAATGAATAACAGATGACATTGAAGACTGCATTACATTTCAAGTTGAACTATTTAAAAAATGTGCTCATTGTCACTCATTTAAGCCAAACATGAACAATGAAGTGGACAAAGGCACAAACAGATCTGGGACCAGGCTATAGAAGGAGACAACAGATCTGGGACCAGGCTATAGAAGGAGACAACAGATCTGGGACCAGGCTATAGGAGGAGACAACAGATCTGGGACCAGGCTATAGGAGGAGACAACAGATCTGGGACCAGGCTATAGGAGGAGACAACAGATCTGGGACCAGGCTATAGAAGGAGACAACAGATCTGGGACCAGGCTATAGAAGGAGACAACAGATCTGGGACCAGGCTATAGAAGGAGACAACAGATCTGGGACCAGGCTATAGGAGGAGACAACAGATGTGGGACCAGGCTATAGGAGGAGACAACAGATCTGGGACCAGGCTATAGGAGGAGACTATAGGAGGAGACAACAGATCTGGGACCAGGCTATAGGAGGAGACAACAGATCTGGGACCAGGCTATAGGATGAGACAACAGATCTGGGACCAGGCTATAGAAGGAGACAACAGATCTGGGACCAGGCTATAGGAGGAGACAACAGATCTGGGACCAGGCTATAGGAGGAGACAACAGATCTGGGACCAGGCTATAGGAGGAGACAACAGATCTGGGACCAGGCTATAGGAGACAACATATCTGGGACCAGGCTATAGGAGGAGACAACAGATCTGGGACCAGGCTACCCCAAATACATCACTATAATGTTAGTCATCATCACCTAACAAGGATCCCCCAGTGTGGATGTACATGTGATGTAGACAGAATGTCTATTGTTAGTCTACAGTGTCTGTGGTGATTTGTCTCTACTACAGATCTGCATTTGTCAACATGATAAAGAGTTGGTATTAGCTATGCAAATAGCCAGTGGCACATCCTGTTCCTCAACTAGCTCCTTCCACTTGATTGACTGGATCTATATGGCTGCGTTCACACAGGCAAACCAATTAGGATATTTTCCCCACTAATTGGTCTTTGGTAACCCTTTCTTTGGATAGTCCATCTGTATATGCTCTATGGACTATCAGTAACATTTAAACTAACTATCTACCAACCCTAACCTTAACCTAACCCTGAACTTAACCCTTATCCTAAACCTAGCCCCAACCCTTATTCTAAACCTAACCCTAATCCTTATCCTAACCCTGAACTTAACCCTTATCCTAAACCTAAACCTAACCCTAACCCATATTCTAAACCTAACCTTGCAAACAGTTGCTTATCTACAGATGGACTATCCAAACTATCCAAATAACGTGTGATCTGGTCAGTGACCTTGTCCCCAATACTTGATAAGGCACAGAGCAAACTAGATGAAGTGATGATAAACGTCTTAGTAACACAATTCTATTACTGTATTATTAGCTAGCTGTGTGTGTATCATGCCATGGGCATTACTGCAGTGGGATTGTAGACTAGCTGGCTGTATTGAGCAGTGTAGTGGGGGTCGGACGGTGGAGGAGGGGAGACAGTCATGCATATTGAAGGCCCTGTAAGGGGTCAACATCTGATCTCAGCTGGGCCCAATCTCCGATGCAGCCAGATGTTCATTGAGGCGAGACATCCATAGGGCTGTCTGGTTAACTAAACGTGTGTTACTAACATACTTGCTAAATCTGTGTCAATTCTCTCACTCAAACTCTTTCTCTCCAGTCTCCACTCTTGGGGCTCAAGTGGATCACATTCTAAACGTTACGGATCCTGGCATGCGTTTGTAAATCGTTAGATAACGTTACATACTTTTGTAATCTGTTAATCGATACAATAATTAGCTAGCTAGCTGGATGATTTAGTGTTTTCAAACAATGCTCAAATCCGCTAGCTCACGTTTAGCATTGATGCCTCAAAATAGCTGGCTGGTGAAATGCAATCAAATGAAAATAATGCACGTCTCGTTTCTTACCTCGTTGACCCCGGTTGCTGCAGACCGGTTATTTTATGAATGTTAGGACGTTATCTATATGATAGTCTTTGATTCACAGTTTCGCTGATTTTGAAGTGATCTCTTTCCCTTTCTCTCCCTGGCCTCCAATCCGTTTACTGTATAAATACATTCAGCTTGTCAAGCATCTAGCCGACGTGAACGGTATATGTGCGCAACTTAGTTTATGGTGAGTTATAGTTACCTGGTTGCCAGTCTTTTTAGCTAACATTCCACTCCTTGTAGAACAAACACCATGTCATTTATTTGATTTATTTAACCTTTATTTTATCAGGGAGTCATACCAAGACCAAGGTCTCTTTTACAGATGAGCTCTAAATTACATAAATTACAAAGAATACACACCTCAAAATATGAATACAAAATGCAAGCAGAAAGAAAAACATGGTCATAAAAAACCAACACATGAATCAGTAATGAGGTCATGTACCGGAGAACCTCCAAAGGAGTGGAATGTTGGCTAAAACGACTGGCAACCAGTTATAGTTACTACCACACAAAAAAGCAAAAGGTTGAACAACTTCATAGAGCTTTACTGACATCTAGTGGTGTTATAGCTGAAATGTCGGTATTTGTATTTATGTATTTATGTATTTATTATGCCAAGGCAGCAGCTACTCTTCCTGAGGTTCAACTAAATTAAGGCAATTATACATTTTAAAAACATTACAATACATTCATAACAGATTTCACAACATATTAAGTTTGTGCTTTCAGGCCTCTACTCTACTACCACATATCTATAACACAAAATCCATGTGTACATGTGTGTATAGTGCGTATCAAATCAAATTGTATTTGTCACATGCACCAAATACAACAGGTGTAGTAGACCTTACAGTGAAATGCTTACTTACAAGCCCTTAACCAACAATGTAGTTTTAAGATAATCCCTAAAAAGGTAAGAGATAAGAATAACAAATAATTAAAAAGCAGCAGTAAATAACATTAGCAGGGCTATATACATAAGGTACCGGCACCGGTGTCAAGGTAATTGAGGTAATGATGTACACGTAGGTAGAGTTATTAAAGTGTCTATGCATAGATAATAACAGAGAGTAGCAGCAGCGAAGGGGGGGGGGCAACACAAATAGTCTGGGTAGCCATTTGAGTAGCTGGTCAGAAGTCTTATGGCTGTTTAGAAGCCTCTTGGACCTAGACTTGGCGCTCCGGTACCGCTTGCCTTGCGGTAGCAGAGAGAACAGTCTATGACTAGGGTGGCTGGAGTCTTTGACCATTTTTAGGGCCTTCCTGGTATAGAGGTCCTGGATGGTAGGAAGCTTGGCACCAGTTATGTACTGGGCCGTATGCACTACCCTCTGTAGTGCCTTGCGGTCAGAGGCCGAGCAGTTGCCATACCAGGCAGTGATGCTCTCGATGGTGCAGCTGTAAAACCTTTTGAGGATCTGAGGACCCATGCCAAATCTTTTCAGTCTCCTGAGGGGGAATAGGTTTTGTTGTGCCCTCTTCCCGACTGTCTTGGTGTGCTTGGCCATGTTAGTTTGTTGGTGATGTGGACGCCAAGGGATTTGAAGCTCTCAACCTGCTCCACTACAGCCCCATTGATGAGAATGGGGGGCGTGCTCGGACCTCCTTTTCCTGTAGTCCACAATCAACTCCTTTGTCTTGATCATGCTGAGGGACAGGTTGTTGTCCTTGCACCACACGGTCAGGTCTCTGACCTTCTCCTTATAGGCTGTCTCATCGTTGTCGGTGATCAGGCCTACCACTGTTGTGTCAGCAGAAAACTTAATGATGGTGTTGGAGTCGTGCCTGACCGTTGTGGTGGCATATTTCTGCATTACCAAATGAGGAGAGTTCACACACCAGTCAGAGTTATACTTAAACTACATATTTAATAATAAGAGCTTTGCAATAGCCTTTTTGACTTTCAATGATGCGCTATCTCTAATGAACCATTGGAAGTACCAACAGAAAAGTACAAAGATCTTTTATAGTCAAGATACACCCCTCTCAACCTACATGACGAACCACAGATCTTAGGAACAGTTCACAAAGGTTAAGATTTGTATGAAAGATATCTATAAAACATAGCAGACAGTTACTGCTGTGTCAACAGTTTTCATTGTAAAGACCAGTGTATGGCCCTCTTACTCCAAAAGGGAACCGTCTCTCCCTGGTACGGCATAGAACAGAACCATTAGCTCATGTTCTCTGGAATACTCTTTAGGTTTAATCACCCAAAGACATTGAAAATCTCCTCTGTCAGTGTTATCTCATAGAGGCCCATCCTCAGTAGAACACACACACACAATAGTTAACAAAATACTCTATTCTGTCGAATAAAACAACCATTACAATGCAATACAAGCATTATAACATAATCTTGCAATTTTCCACGACATCTCCCCCATTTTGAGAATCTTCTCAACTTAAAAGAAAATTACAAGATTTAAGAACATTCCTTCACATATAAAATACATATATTCTACATGAACCAAAAGTCAAACAAACAAAACAATAACTCATTGGGTTCCTGCACATGACCTGCCTCATTCCAAGAAACTCAGCACTGTCTCTTATTTCAATCCCCAACACATTTTCTAAGCACTCTAGCAATTTGTCTGGGAAGGTTATGATCCCCAGTCACCTGCACGAACCCACGAAGAAAAACTAAAAATACATACAGTTTATGAGATTCAAAGCTATAATTTCCATAGACAGTGAAAAGCACATGTTTAATGCATAATGCACTAACTAACTAAAATGAGCATATCCTGTTGTACAAATCCAGGTAGTGACTCCTAGTTCAAATAAAATGTATCCCCTTGGTGCCTAATGAACATGACCCAAGACAAGCATCACGATTCCACTATTTATAAGGCAATACCTATAGATCAAATAGATTAGGATCCATTTCACTCTCCAGATCAGAGTTCACCCTCTCCATTCACCATGGCATGCTTATAATACCTTCAACATCTTTAGTTCATAACAACAATCCTTCAGTTTTAAAAATCACTCAATTTACAAATAAAATCATAATTAGAACCCAGTTAATTATCCAACCAAAATTTAGAATGACATTGCTCAGTGATTCAAATTGGTCCTATCACTCAAAGTAAAAAACTCAATTTAACACACATCGACATTGGCAGGATGTACATTTATATTAACATCCAGTATAATTATCCCATAATTCTACTATTAACATTTTCATCATGATTATAATACAGATCAGTATCTCAATGCATTCTTCATCTAAATTACTATAATTTTACGTGGTGTAGACCTCTACATCAATGCATACGTATGCTTAATTGAACATACGCTACCCTTAGATACAATTATCCTGGTATCATTACTATCTAATTGTAATAATTTTTTCCTCTGACGCAAATGTAGTACATTTCTCAGCGTAAGGAATCAGCAATATTTAATCCCAGGCATTTAAAATGTTTTTGTTTGAGACGTGTTCTCCCATGGCTCCTTAAACATTCATACTTTAGGTAACTTCCATCCGTCCCGGAAGAAAGAATCCTACTCAAACACATCAGATAATACAATGTTTAATTAAGTCAAATCAACACCTAAAATAAACAGTAAACAATAAACAAACCCATAACCCCTTTCCAGCAATCTAATCATTTCAACCTGTTGATATGTTTAGTAAAAACAACCCTATTGTTTAACAAATCTAAAACCTTTCAAAAGTTGCCGTTGTCTCATCAGCGTAAAAATCAAAACTAACTTTTTTCCACTCATATCTTCAATCTTTGCATTCCACAAAGGTCAATACTGTTCAGCTCGTACTTTAATGATCTTCCTTCTGTCTGTACAGGGTCTGAAGTTCCAATGTATGCAGGTGATACAGTGATAAATGCATGCAAATAACAAACAACAAGCTACACAAGAACTCACTACTGTAATGGTTCAGATGACAAAGTTGCTCAGAGACTCATGTTTTCATCTCAATAAAAACACAGTCTGCATGTTCCTCAGAAAGAAAACAACTGATGCCCCTGAGACAGAGGTCTATGTATCAGGGGAGAAGCTCCAGGTGGGATCTGATGCCCTGAGACAGAGGTCTATGTATCAGGGGAGAAGCTCCAGGTGGGATCTGATGCCCCTGAGACAGATGTCTATGTATCAGGGGAAAAGCTCCAGGTGGGATCTGATGCCCCTGAGACAGATGTCTATGTATCAGGGGAAAAGCTCCAGGTGGGATCTGATGCCCTGAGACAGATGTCTATGTATCAGGGGAAAAGCTCCAGGTGGGATCTGATGCCCCTGAGACAGATGTCTATGTATCAGGGGAAAAGCTCCAGGTGGTATCTGATGCCCTGAGACAGAGGTCTATGTATCAGGGGAAAAGCTCCAGGTGGGATCTGATGCCCCTGAGACAGAGGTATATGTATCAGGGGAAAAGCTCCAGGTGGTATCTGATGCCCCTGAGACAGAGGTATATGTATCAGGGGAGAAGCTCCAGGTGGTATCTGATGCCCTGAGACAGAGGTCTATGTATCAGGGGAAAAGCTCCAGGTGGGATCTGATGCCCCTGAGACAGATGTCTATGTATCAGGGGAAAAGCTCCAGGTGGGATCTGATGCCCCTGAGACAGATGTCTATGTATCAGGGGAGAAGCTCCAGGTGGTATCTGATGCCCTGAGACAGATGTCTATGTATCAGGGGAAAAGCTCCAGGTGGGATCTGATGCCCTGAGACAGATGTCTATGTATCAGGGGAAAAGCTCCAGGTGGGATCTGATGCCCCTGAGACAGATGTCTATGTATCAGGGGAAAAGCTCCAGGTGGGATCTGATGCCCTGAGACAGATGTCTATGTATCAGGGGAAAAGCTCCAGGTGGGATCTGATGCCCCTGAGACAGATGTCTATGTATCAGGGGAAAAGCTCCAGGTGGGATCTGATCCCCTGAGACAGATGTCTATGTATCAGGGGAAAAGCTCCAGGTGGTATCTGATCCCCTGAGACAGATGTCTATGTATCAGGGGAAAAGCTCCAGGTGGTGTCTGATGCCCCTGAGACAGATGTCTATGTATCAGGGGAAAAGCTCCAGGTGGTATCTGATGCCCCTGAGACAGATGTCTATGTATCAGGGGAAAAGCTCCAGGTGGTGTCTGATGCCCTGAGACAGATGTCTATGTATCAGGGGAAAAGCTCCAGGTGGTGTCTGATGCCCTGAGACAGAGGTCTATGTATCAGGGGAAAAGCTCCAGGTGGTATCTGATGCCCTGAGACAGATGTCTATGTATCAGGGGAAAAGCTCCAGGTGGTATCTGATGCCCTGAGACAGAGGTCTATGTATCAGGGGAAAAGCTCCAGGTGGTGTCTGATGCCCTGAGACAGAGGTCTATGTATCAGGGGAAAAGCTCCAGGTGGTATCTGATGCCCTGAGACAGATGTCTATGTATCAGGGGAGAAGCGCCAGGTGGTATCTGATGCCCTGAGACAGAGGTCTATGTATCAGGGGAAAAGCTCCAGGTGGTATCTGATGCCCTGAGACAGAGGTCTATGTATCAGGGGAAAAGCTCCAGGTGGTGTCTGATGCCCTGAGACAGAGGTCTATGTATCAGGGGAAAAGCTCCAGGTGGTATCTGATGCCCTGAGACAGATGTCTATGTATCAGGGGAGAAGCGCCAGGTGGTCTCTGATGCCCTGAGACAGAGGTCTATGTATCTGATGTTAAGTACCACGGCTTCATACTTGATTCCAACCTGTCTTTTAAAAAGCAAATGAAAAAAGTAACTCAAATAACCAAATTCAACTTAGCTAATTTCCAAAACATATGAATTTGTTTTGACTACAGAGGTAACAAAACTATACTTCAAATCTATGATACTCCCCCCTTAACATACTACCTGACTAGTTTGGCCCAAGCTTGCTTTACAACATTAAAACCCATTCAGTCTGTCTGCAAACAGGCTCTCAAAGTACTTGATAGGAAACCCAATAGCTATAGAAAGCATGAGCTCCTGAGTTGGAAAAAATCTTATGCAATACACTGACGCCTATCTTCTATTCAAGATTCTAAATGTCCAGGATCCCCCTCACTCAGAACTTTTGTTAAGCAGAAAACCCAAACCTTATGGCAGCAGATCCGCAAGATCCGCCATGAGAGATGACTGTATAGTTCCCTTAAGGAAAAGCATCTTTAGTCAATCTGCTTTCAGTGTGAGAGCTTCCCATGTCTGGAATACCCTGCCATTAGACACACACAACTGTGATTAATGTGCACTGTCTCTTTAAAAATAAAAATAAACTCAAACTGCAGTCCACTTTAATGACCTGACAATGTTCCACGTAATGGAAACAGATTATAATGTTAGAATACATGAACTTCCTGCTCAAATTCACTGGTGTTACCTAAACAATAAACAAAGAATCAATAATCATCAGAATACATTATCACAAAATGTTTCCTTATTCACACCTGAATCACTTACAGCCCAACATATCCCAGCGCTCACAACCAACTCTCCTATTTTTTTTTAAATCTTGCAATTTTCCACGACACCGTGCAGTCATGAGTGAACAGGGAGTACAGGAGGGGACTGAGCACGCACCCCTGAGGATTAGCGTGACGGATGTGTTGTTACCTACCCTTACCACCTGGTGGCGCCCCGTCAGGAAGTCCAGGATCCAGTTGCAGAGGGAGGTGTTTAGTCCCAGGGTCCTTGGCTTAGTGATGAGCTTTGAGGGCACTATGGTGTTGAATTCTGAGTTGCAGTCAATGAATAGCATTCTCACATAGATGTTCCTTTTGTCCAGGTGGGAAAGGGCAGTGTGGAGCGCAATAGAGATTGCAACATCTGCGTATGTAATCGTGTGTTTGCATGCATGTGTCTATGTTTGTGTTGCTTCACAGTACCTGCTGTTCCATAAGGAATTTTATTTTTTATCTAATTTTACTAGTTACGTGATGTGGAATAGAGTTCCATGTAGTTATGGCTCTATGTAGTACTGTGCGCCTCCCATAGTCTGTTCTGGACTTGGGGACTGTGAAAAGACCTCTGGTGGCATGCCCGAGCTAAGTGCCAGTACTTCAAACAGACAGCTCGGTGCATTCAACATGTCAATACCTCTCACAGACACAAGTACACAGTCTGAAACTAACCGCAGCTCTGCGTTGTGTTGCTGTCATTTATTTATAAAATCTGCTGGGGATATTTTTTTAGGAACTTTACGGTAAAGGCCCTGTTTCCTCAAATACGTGATATTATGATTGACATTACATTGGTCCAATAGTTGGAAGGATAATTTTATCAATAACCAATAGGTATTTATGTTGGGCGGGATCTTACCTTGCGTGCAAGTAAAGGAAATAAATCAGAAATCAGCCGTTCAAACTAGCTAATATTTACGAACGGTCATGTAGCTAATATTGATGATGGATTATCGAAAATTATTTAACGGTGGATACGGAGACAGAAACTCTGATCATCACTAAACACAACATCAGGTGGGTTGCTGCACCGCGTTGCGGTGTTTGCTAGAATAACTAACGTTAGCTATTTTAGCAAACGCCAGTAAACTTTAGCGAGCTAACTAGCCATTCTGAAAATGTAAATGTGTTTATCAGTCTTGCAAATAATGTTAGCTTATTAGCTAAACATTTCTATTTAAAAAATTCAAGCTAGTTGGTTAGTTTGCTATATGACATTTATAAGTAACGTTAGGTGCAACTGGCTGCAGCTGTGTTAAAAATAACGTTCCAGTTGTGACGGCTATCTAAGGCCTCGCAGAAGAACTTGTGACATTCTACATGTATGGGTCTGACTGTATCTAGACAGCTAGCTAACTCATGTGTGCCGTTTGAATGCACAATAAAGGTGCATCATGGCTGTCTCTCTGACCCTTTCTTCTCAGGGGCCAGCAACCTCTATTTCCACTGTAGAAGTACTACCTGTGTCCCTGTGGAGCCACCATAGCTGAGACACAATGTCTCTCGCACAGAGAGTCCTTCTCACCTGGATCTTCACCCTGGCCTTCCTCATCATGCTCGTCCTCAAACTAGATGGCAAAGTCCACTGGAACTGGTTCCTCACCTTTCTACCCGTATGGATCTTCGACGGCATCCTCCTCCTCATGTTACTAGTCAAGATGGTCGCCAGGTGTAAAGCGGGCCACGAACCTCGTAACGGCTCCCAGGACCTGAAGAAGAAGGCCTGGTACCTGGCGTCCATGCTGCTGAAGCTGGGCTTCTGTCTGACGCTGTGCGCCCGGCTGGAGAAGCTTACCCATATCAAGCTCACCTTTGTGTGTATTCCTCTGTGGTGCATGTTGCTGGGAGCCATGGTGGAGCTGGGCTGTAACATCTTCCCCGAGAGGAGAGAGGCATGAGAGATGGATTGAGGAGAATGGAAAGGAGGAGGCAGAGAAGGCTGGAAGGAACACACACAAACCTACTTCTTTAGTGTGGATATTTTAGCTGTTTGCAAAATCACAAACTCTCTCCTTCATTTGTTATGACATGAAGTGTTATCCCCTTGTCCAAGCATTGCTCTCGTGCCAAGTGTTGCTAATCAGAGAACAGATAAGAGACGGTGCCTTCAGGAGGTTATAGGACGGATGTAAATGGTACAGATCATGTAGATGTCAGATAAACTAATACAATCTAGCAAAGACATGTCACATTGCTAGCGAAGGATTTCCAGACATTTTCCTTGACGTCAGCATCTTTTGTGCTGTGTTGTAGACTCTTTCATACTTTGTGGGATGACGAAAAATGATTGTGGTAGTGTTTGGAAGACGGGGCTCTTCCTATGTAAAGCCATTCAGTTTAAATGTAATCTACCTGTAGTGTTACTGTCTCCTTTTTCATTTTCAACATTTGAATAGTTCATTTTGACATCAATCTGCATGTTATTTATTATTTTCCTTTCAGTATTGTGTGAATAAATGGATGTCACTATTGTTCCAAACTAAAACATGCTCTGATTTTGTTTACGGTGCCTTGAGCTGTTGACTCCAGCATCAGAGTAGATGAGCAGGCAAGTCTCCATGTACTACCAGCCGTATTGGATAGATGGCAGTAGCAGCATGGTAGACTAACGTTGGCCTACTTGTGTTCAATGCAAACCTCGACAGTGCAATAATCTATGGCAGTTCTAATACTGGGCTGTTTGAGGATGTATAAGATGCATCATAGAACTTTACAGCTTCCACAGACTGAACAGCCTCATTCCATGGACTCTCAGTTCAGTAAATGTGTACTACTACTAACATAAAATATGTCTCTCAACCATGATGCATTTGGGGGGGATTTGAATCCCTCACTCTGAAAGGAGATATGTTCTCCCTGCCTGCCCTTTTCATTTCTTTTTTTAAATGACACATTTGTCCTGACATTCACACATACACAGAGCATGCACAAACATCTTCCTCTCACACACACAGAGCATACATAAACATCTTCCTCACACACAGAGCATACAAACATCTTCCTCACACACAGAGCATACATAAACATCTTCCTCACACACACAGAGCATACATAAACATCTTCCTCTCTCACACACACAGAGCATACATAAACATCTTCCTCTCTCACACACAGAGCATACATAAACATCTTCCTCTCACACACACAGAGCATACATAAACATCTTCCTCTCTCACACACACACAGAGCATACATAAACATCTTCCTCACACACACACACAGAGCATACATAAACTTCCTCTCTCACACACACAGAGCATACATAAACATCTTCCTCTCTCACACACACAGAGCATACATAAACATCTTCCTCTCTCACACACAGAGCATACATAAACATCTTCCTCTCTCACACACACAGAGCATACATAAACATCTTCCTCTCACACACACAGAGCATACATAAACATCTTCCTCTCACACACACAGAGCATACATAAACATCTTCCTCACACACACACAGAGCATACATAAACATCTTCCTCTCACACACACACACAGAGCATACATAAACATCTTCCTCTCACACACACAGAGCATACATAAACATCTTCCTCTCACACACAGAGCATACATAAACATCTTCCTCTCACACACAGAGCATACATAAACATCTTCCTCTCACACACACACAGAGCATACATAAACATCTTCCTCTCACACACACACAGAGCATACATAAACATCCTCTCACACACACACAGAGCATACATAAACATCTTCCTCACACACACAGAGCATACATAAACATCTTCCTCTCACACACACACAGAGCATACATAAACATCTTCCTCTCACACACACACAGAGCATACATAAACATCTTCCTCACACACACACAGAGCATACATAAACATCTTCCTCTCTCACACACAGAGCATACATAAACATCTTCCTCTCTCACACACAGAGCATACATAAACATCTTCCTCTCACACACACAGAGCATACATAAACATCTTCCTCTCTCACACACAGAGCATACATAAACATCTTCCTCTCACACACAGAGCATACATAAACATCTTCCTCTCACACACAGAGCATACATACACATCTTCCTCTCACACACACAGAGCATACATAAACATCTTCCTCTCACACACACACAGAGCATACATAAACATCTTCCTCTCACACACACACAGAGCATACATAAACATCTTCCTCACACACAGAGCATACATAAACATCTTCCTCACACACAGAGCATACATAAACATCTTCCTCTCTCACACACAGAGCATACATAAACATCTTCCTCTCACACACACAGAGCATACATAAACATCTTCCTCTCACACACACAGAGCATACATAAACATCTTCCTCACACACACAGAGCATACAAACATCTTCCTCTCTCACACAGAGCATACATAAACATCTTCCTCTCACACACACACAGAGCATACATAAACATCTTCCTCTCACACACACACAGAGCATACATAAACATCTTCCTCTCACACACACACAGAGCATACATAAACATCTTCCTCTGTCACACAGAGCATACATAAACATCTTCCTCTCACACACACAGAGCATACATAAACATCTTCCTCTCTCTCACACAGAGCATACATAAACATCTTCCTCTCTCACACACAGAGCATACATAAACATCTTCCTCTCTCTCACACAGAGCATACATAAACATCTTCCTCTCTCACACACAGAGCATAAACATCTTCCTCTCTCTCACACACAGAGCATACATAAACATCTTCCTCACACACACACAGAGCATACATAAACATCTTCCTCTCTCACACACAGAGCATAAACATCTTCCTCTCTCTCACACACAGAGCATACATAAACATCTTCCTCACACACACACAGAGCATACATAAACATCTTCCTCACACACACAGAGCATACATAAACATCTTCCTCTCACACACACAGAGCATACATAAACATCTTCCTCACACACACACAGAGCATGCATAAACATCTTCCTCACACACAGAGCATACATAAACATCTTCCTCTCTCACACAGAGCATACATAAACATCTTCCTCACACACACAGAGCATACGTAAACATCTTCCTCACACACACACAGAGCATACATAAACATCTTCCTCTCTCACACAGAGCATACATAAACATCTTCCTCTCTCTCACACAGAGCATACATAAACATCTTCCTCACACACACACAGAGCATACATAAACATCTTCCTCTCACACACACAGAGCATACATAAACATCTTCCTCTCACACACACACACAGAGCATACAAACATCTTCCTCACACACACAGAGCATACGTAAACATCTTCCTCTCACACACACACAGAGCATACATAAACATCTTCCTCTCTCACACAGAGCATACATAAACATCTTCCTCTCTCTCACACAGAGCATACATAAACATCTTCCTCTCACACACACAGAGCATACATAAACATCTTCCTCTCACACACACAGAGCATACATAAACATCTTCCTCTCACACACACACACAGAGCATACAAACATCTTCCTCACACACACAGAGCATACATAAACATCTTCCTCTCTCACACAGAGCATACATAAACATCTTCCTCACACACACAGAGCATACATAAACATCTTCCTCTCACACACACACAGAGCATACATAAACATCTTCCTCTCTCACACAGAGCATACATAAACATCTTCCTCTCTCACACAGAGCATACAAACATCTTCCTCTCACACACACAGAGCATACATAAACATCTTCCTCTCTCTCACACAGAGCATACATAAACATCTTCCTCTCTCACACACAGAGCATACATAAACATCTTCCTCTCTCTCACACAGAGCATACATAAACATCTTCCTCTCTCACACACAGAGCATAAACATCTTCCTCTCTCACACACAGAGCATAAACATCTTCCTCTCACACACAGAGCATACATAAACATCTTCCTCACACACACACAGAGCATACATAAACATCTTCCTCTCACACACACAGAGCATACATAAACATCTTCCTCTCTCACACACACAGAGCATACATAAACATATTCCTCTCTCACACACAGAGCATACATAAACATCTTCCTCTCTCACACACAGAGCATACATAAACATCTTCCTCTTCCTCTCACACACACAGAGCATGCATAAACATCCTCCTCGCCGGTCTGTCTGTCACGGCTACACTCTCCCATTGGGCTGCCTCCCAACCCCTCTCCTCAGGTCCTTCTGTATGCCACACCCTCTTTGGATAGCCCCATAGGGCTCTGGTCAACAGTAGTGCACTAGAGAACAGGGTGCCGTTTGGGACACACCCTGTGACTGGACCAACAGTTTGAGGCTCGCCCATCACACTAGTCTGATTATTATCTGACATTCAAACCATGTGGTAGGGGCCAGGGCAGTCTGTCATAGCTTCTAGCGAGGTCTCTGTTGGGCTTGTACTGTCTGTCATAGCTTCTAGCGAGGTCTCTGTTGGGCTTGTACTGTCTGTCATAGCTTCTAGCGAGGTCTCTGTTGGGCTTGTACTGTCTGTCATAGCTTCTAGCGAGGTCTCTGTTGGGCTTGTACTGTCTGTCATAGCTTCTAGCGAGGTCTCTGTTGGGCTTGTACTGTCTGTCATAGCTTCTAGCGAGGTCTCTGTTGGGCTTGTACTGTCTGTCATAGCTTCTAGCGAGGTCTCTGTTGGGCTTGTACTGTCTGTCATAGCTTCTAGCGAGGTCTCTGTTGGGCTTGTACTGTCTGTCATAGCTTCTAGCGAGGTCTCTGTTGGGCTTGTACTGTCTGTCATGGCTTCTAGCGAGGTCTCTGTTGGGCTTGTACTGTCTGTCATGGCTTCTAGCGAGGTCTCTGTTGGGCTTGTACTGTCTGTCATGGCTTCTAGCGAGGTCTCTGTTGGGCTTGTACTGTCTGTCATGGCTTCTAGCGAGGTCTCTGTTGGGCTTGTACTGTCTGTCATAGCTTCTAGCGAGGTCTCTGTTGGGCTTGTACTGTCTGTCATAGCTTCTAGCGAGGTCTCTGTTGGGCTTGTACTGCTACTGCACATCCTGATCAGCAGCTCTCCTGTGTGTTTGTGTTCATTTCCCAGCGCGCCACGGCTATAATCTCACATACCAGAACTGCTGAGCTCATCACCGCTGAGTGCAGTGTGTGGGCGGCTTGCATAACACACACAGACAGAAGTAGCAGAGGCCAGAAAGGTAATCCTGCTCTAGTGGATCCATGCTTCTGCAGATCACACACTGTACTGTCTCCACGCAGACATTCATCTTATTGGAGACTGTTGTGCAGAAAGAAATCGCCTGTTTCTGATGAGCGGCAAGTTGAATCCCAAATATACACACTTCTTGACTGAGCCCAACACGTCTCTATTGCAAAATATAAGAGGGATGGTCTTATCAGTTTAATAAGTTAAAACCTAAAAAGGCCATGATATCAGATATGAACCATTGATCTACTGTATGTCTGTTGCCCATTGGAGCCCCATGATCAAACATCACTCATAACATAAACCTTTATTTTAAGGATCGGACCCTTTTTTTCAATTTTCACCTAAAATGACCCAAATCTAACTGCCTGTAGCTCAGGACCTGAATCAAGGTTTCTTGGTACCATTTGAAACACTGAAGTTTGTGGAAATGTGAAATTAATGTAGGAGAATAACACAGATCTGGTAAAAGATAATACAAAGAAAAAAATGTTTTCTTTGTTTCATCATCTTTGAAATGCAAGAGAAAGGCCATCATATATTGCAATTTAGATGTTGGCCACTAGATGGCAGCAGTGTGTGCAAAGTATCAGATTGATCCAGTGAAGCATTGCAATACTGGACAATATTTTGTATCAAGTCTGCCCAAATGTGCCAAATTGGTCAATTGATACATTTAAGTACATAACTATAGAGAACATACAATAATTATATGGTAATACAAAATATAAAGTTTACACACTCCCAGGAATGTCATACATGATGGATCATTAGCTTATACACTAACTTTCACACATCTAGATGGGTGGACGGGGTGGGTGTGTAGCCAGAGACAGCAGCGGGGACAAACTGTAGAACCTAGTTTCTACATTCTAACCTAAAAATAGTTTTTTTTAAATGATGCTACATTTTATCTCTGGAACCCTCAGGATGACAAATCAGAGCCAGATTACTGAATGGAAGTCAATTATATATACCGTCAGAGGTGAATGTATCAAACCAGTTGCCATGATAAGTGTTTTGTTGTTGTTCTCCTCAAACAATTGCATGGTACTTTTTCACTGTAAAAGCTACTGTAAATTGGACAGTGCAGTTAGATTAACAAAAATGTAATCTTTCTGTCCCATATAAGACATGTCTATGTCCCGGGAAATTCTTGTCATGCTAATCACATTAGTGCAGGTTAGTTCAACCATCCCGGTATAGGGACACCGATCCCGTAGAGGTTTAAGAGGTCCATCTGGTGTCCACTGTAGCCCCATGATCAAACAACATCACTCATAACGTTACCCTTTATTAAGAGGTCCATATTTATGTAGAAATCACACTACAAGTTGTTCTCCTTACAAAAAGTTATTTACACTACAGTGCTGACAATTAAAATCAAACAAAAATTATGAAAACTAAAAGCTTCCTTGATATAAATAAGCCTCTGAGGGGGAACAAAAAACAGCCTGGAGTAATCCTTTAAAATAATGTCTCTCATCATCTTACAAAAAATATATATATGTTAATGTCAGCTCTAATAATAATCGATCTATAACCTAAAACTAAAATATATTATTTAAGGACCTGTATGTTTGTCAGACCTGCAGAGTACCAGTGTTTCTGGCCCTAAGTGCTTTGACAGTTCACAGATATTAGCCTGAGTCCCAGATCAGTTTATGCGTTCTTGCCAAGCCAACTCCAACTACGGTCAACAATGAGACAAGACAATACAAACTGATCTGGGACCAGGCTACACAGTTATGGACAGGCACTGAGGAATGTTACATTTGCAATGTATTCATTCGGTAACAGAACAGAGCAAGGGTGCATCCTAAAGGGTACCCTGTTTCCTATATAGTGCACTACTTTTGAACAGATCTCTCCTATGGGCCCTGGTCACAAAGTAGATCCCTATATAGGGAATAGGGCGCCATTTAGGATGCAGACCAACAGAGCTTTACGTGTTCCTTAGAATACATCACACACCGTGTTGATACCATGTTTTATTTCTGTCTTCTCCTTCCTTTAGATCGGATTAAAACAGGACCCCAAAGAGCCATTTAAAAACACTATGTACAAAGATCAGTAGAAACAGTCTTTCTGCTGCTGCTCATGCAGGTGGTGTTTAAAGGAGAGGGAGGAGTGGTGTGGGGGGCCAGGAGGCCGTGTTTCCGGGGGGGTGACTGGGGCCTTTGGGTAAAGAGAAGTGTCTTTGTCCTTGGCTTTGTCCGGTCTGGGCTGGGGTTGGGGCCGGAACTGGGGCGTAGGGGTCCTGCTCTCTGTGTGGCTGGAGGCCAGGCTTGAAGAAGATAGAAGGGGCGCAGGGGAGGGCGTCAAAAAGGGGATAGGGGTGTGGGTAAGGGTAGGGATATGGGTAGGGGTGTGGGTAAGGGTGTGGGTAGGGATAGGGGTGTGGGTAGGGGTGTGGCAGGGTTTGCGTGAGAGAGAGGGACTGGGGGTACGAGTGGAAGCCGGGCTGGGTTTGAAGGAGGGAGAGTGTGTAGAAGTGGGGCTAGATTTGGGAGAGGGGGTACGAGAGTATGACGGACTGGGTTTGGGAGAGGATGGGGGGGTGGAGGTGGGGGAGGGTTTGAGTGAGGAAGACAAGGAAGAGTGTGTGGTAGTGGTTTGATGTGATTCTGAGTGATGATGATGATGGTGGTGGTAGTAGTGGGGATGATGGTGATGTGATTTGGGCTTGGTGTCCTGCAAAGATGATTTGGAGGGAGTTAGGGGGGTGATGGGAGCTGGTAGGGGGGCGATGGGTGAGGTGACCGAGGGCTTGGGCAGCCTTATATCCGCAGGTTGAGATTCCACTTTGACCTCCGGGTCTGCAGTGTCTCTGTCTTTGGGGGGTTTGGGGTCCGTGAGAGGAGCTGTGGTCCCTCCCATCAAGGCATCCCCAAACTCCTCCTGTTTGACTCGTAGCGTCGACACGTCCACCTTCCTCTCCTCCTCGGCTGGAGGCTCTCGGTGGTATTGTTTTAAGCGGATGTGCCATGCCAGGCTGCAGACAGCAGAGACAGTCTTGAACTGATGGACCACACTACGAGGGATGTAGTAGATGTCGTTGTCGTACAGCTGGATACGGGCGTAGCGGATCCCCTCGCGTCTCAGCTGGTTCAGCTTAGCATCGTCCACCCACTGCACACACTGAAGGAGAGGGAGAGAATTAGACAGTGTACTCACCATAGACACTGGGGACTTTTCTCAAATGTGTATCTTTTTCCACCTCAAAACACACTGGAGGAGAAAATCCACTGAGCTGTTCCCATATTGTTCTAAGCCAGGGGAGTAGTTCAATCACTAGTGCTGAAGGATCCAGCTCTGGGTTGAACATTTGTAAAGCAAACGCAGACGGATGCTGTGAAATCACCTCTCAGCTGCTCCTAACTAAAACAAAACTGCAGCTTAAGAGACACTAATGGAGGACAGGCCCTGAGCCCTCCTGGAGGGTCTCTTTAATGGAGGACAGGCCCTGAGCCCTCCTGGAGGGTCGTTTTAATGGAGGACAGGCCCTGAGCCCTCCTGGAGGGTCGTTTTAATGGAGGACAGGCCCTGAGCCCTCCTGGAGGGTCTCTTTAAGAACCTCTCAGATGTCAAGTCCCCTGTTTTGGGGACCTGCATGGTTCTGGTACCAGTTACGACTGACATTTTCGCTTATAAATCGCTCTGTGGACACCGTAGATGGAAATGGCTTGCATTGAGCGGTATCCCTGATTCTCACAGACGCCTGTGTGAAGCAGGGTGTGAAATCTGACACCATTTGAAGCTGGGATGTCCCTCCTAACCTTTCATTCACTCTTCCGACTGTCCATCAACTCCTGGCTGAACCCTACATCACAGCCACTAACACCACATATGCCTGCAATCCTTACATCGTAGCGCAGCAGAAAATAGTAGTTGTCGATTTATAGCCAGTAATCTAAAATAATTCATAGATTTTAAACAAAAAAAACATTTGTCATAGACGGACAATATTAATATGAGATGAGAGTTCAGGAAGACAAGGTAGAGCTCAGACGTTCACATGGATGGAGGCAGAAGGTTTGATCAAGAGAGAAAACATGCTCATTCTCTCCAACACTAAAACATACAAATATGTTTTTCACAGTTATAAGGAAGGTGAAATCTTAGTCATTTGATTATACTATATTTAGAAATCATTTATATTTTTCATAGTTTTGTTGAATAAGAAATACGTTATATTTGTACTGTGTACTTGAACATGTGTCATCAAAAGTGACGACACCTCAGCAACTTATAACTATTTTTTACCATAAAGGTGAGATTTGAACCTTTCTTGGAGTATGCAGCATTACTAGCTATTGTTTCTGGCCCTGTCATGATAAATCAATACTTTTGGGGATTACGTAGATTACATTTGATTACATTTAACTGGTTAATGTAACGACAGGCCCCGAGCCGTCCTGGAGGATCACTTTAATAGAAGATAAGCCCCGAGCCCTCCTGGAGGATCACTTTAATGTAGGACAAGCCTTGAACCCTCCTGGAGGGTCTCTGTTGGAGACAGCACAGTGTAGTACAACATATAGCCAGAGGGTGGCACTACAGTGCATAGGGCTGTGGATAAGGTAGCTACTTGTTTCATGCAATATCAAATCAAATGTCATGTCACATGCGCCAAATACAACAGGTGTAGATCTTACAGTGAAATGCTTACTTACAAGCCCTTAACCAAGTAACTAATAATGAAAGAGCAGAAGTAAAATAACAGTAGCGAGGCAATATACAGGGGGTACCGGTACAGAGTTAATCTACGGGGGCACCGGTTAGTCGAGGAAATTGAGGTAATATGTACATTAGGGTAGAGTTATTAAAGTGCATAGATAACAGAGCAGCAGCAGCGTAAAAGAGGAGGGGGGAGGGGGGCAAGCAAGTAGTCTGGGTAGCCATTTGATTAGATGTTCAGTAGTCTTATGGCTTGGGGGTAGAAGCTGTTTAGAAGCCTCTTGGACCTAGACTTGGCGCTCCGGTACCGCTTGCCGTGCAGTGGCAGAGAGAACAGTCTATGACTAGGGTGGCCGGGGTCTGACATTTTTTAGGGCTTTCCTCTGACACCGCCTGGTATAGAGGTCCTGGATGGCAGGAAGCTTGGCCCCAGTTACGTACTGGGCCATACGCACTACCCTCTGTGATGCCTTGCGATCGGAGGCCGAGAAGTTGCCATACCAGGCAGTGATGCAACCAGTCAGGATGCTCCCGATCCTCCTTTTCCTGTAGTCCACAATCATCTCTTTAGTCTTGATCACGTTGAGGGAGAGGTTGTTGTCCTGGCACCACATGGCCAGGTCTCTTACCTCCTCCCCATGTGCTGTCTCATGGTTGGTGATCAGGACCACTGTTGTGTCATCAGCAAACTTAATGATGGTGTTGGAGTCGTGCCTGACCCGTGCAGCCATGAGTGAACAGGGAGTACAGGAGGGGACTGAGCACGCACCCCTGAGGGGCCCCCATGTTGAGGATCAGCATGACGGATGTGTTGTTACCTACCCTTACCACCTTGGGGCGGTCTGTCAGGAAGTCCAGGATCCAGTTGCAGAGGTAGGTGTTTAGTCCCGGGGTCCTTAGCTTAGTGATGAGCTTTGAGGGCACTATGGTGTTGAACGCAGAATGAATAGCATTCTCACATAGGTGTTCCTTTTGTCCAGGTGGGTAAGGGCAGTGTGGAGTGCAATAGAGATTGCATCATCTGTGGATCTGTTGGGGCGGTACGCAAATTGGAGTGGGTCTATGGTTTCTGGTGAGTCCTACGGATTGGTAATCATTTTGGCAGGTTACCTTAGTGTTCTTGGGCACAGGGACTATGGTGGTCTGCTTGAAACATGTAGGTATTACAGACTCAGTCAGGGAGAGGTTGAAAATGTCAGTGAAGACACTTGAGTTGGTCAGCGCTCGTAGTACACGTCCTGGTAATCCGTCTGGCCCTGCGGCCTTGTGAATGTTGATCTGTTTAAAAGGTCTTACTCACATCGGCTGCGGAAAGCGTGATCACACAGTCGTCCGGAACAGCTGATGCTCTCATGCATGTTTCAGTGTTACTTGCCTCGAAGCGAGTATAGAAGTAATTTAGCTCGTCTGGTAGGCTCGTGTCACTGGGCAGCTCTCGGCTGTGCTTCCCTTTGTAGTCTGTAATAGTTTGCAAGCCCTGTCTCATCCAACGAGAGTCGGAGATGGTGTAGTACGATTCGATCTTAGTCCTGTATTGACGCTTTGCCTGTTTGATGGTTCGTCAGAGGGCATAGCGGGATTTCCTATAAGGTTCCGGGTTAGAGTCTTCTGGTTGGGGTATGTGCGTACAGTCACTGTAGGGATGATGTCATCGATGCACTTATTAATGAAACTAGTGACTGATGTGGTGTCCTCAATGCCACCGGAAGAATCCAGGAACATATTCCAGTCTGTGCTAGCAAAACAGTCCTGTAGCTTAGCATCTGCTTCATCTAACCACTTTTTTATTGACCGAGTCACTGGTGCTTCCTGCTTTCATTTTTGCTTGTAAGCAGGAATCAGGAGGATAGAATTATGGTCAGATTTGCCAAATGGAGGGCGAGGGAGAGCTTTGTACGCATCTCTGTGTGTGGAGTAAAGGTGGTCTAGAGTTTTTTCCCCTCTAGTTGCACATTTAACATGCTGATAGAAATTTGGTAAAACGGATTTAAGTTTCCCAACATTAAAGTCCCCGGCCACTAGGAGCGCCGCCTCTGGATGAGCGTTTTCCTGTTTGCTTATGGCGGTATACAGCTCATTGAGTGCGGTCTTAGTGCCAGCATCGGTCTGTGGTGGTATGTAGACAGCTATGAAAAATACAGATAAAACTCTCTAGGTAGATAGTGTGGTCTACAGCTTATCATGAGATACTCTACTTCAGGCAAGCAAAACCTCAAGACTTCCTTAGATATTATGCCCCAGCTATTGTTTACAAATATACATTGTCTTACCAGAGGCTGTTGTTCTATCCTGCTGATGCAGTGTATAACTCGTCAGCTGTATGTTATTCATGTCGCCGTTCAGCCACAACTCAGTGAAACATAAGATATTACAGTTTTTAATGTCCAGGTGGTAGGATATATGTGCTTTTTAGTTCATCCAATTTATTATCCAGCGATTGTATGTTGGCCAGTAGTACGGATGGCAAAGGCGGATCCTCACAAGGCATCTCCACTAGAGGTCGACCGATTAATTAGGGCCGATTTCAAGTTTTCATAACAATCGGTAATCGGCATTTTGGACACCGATCATGGCCGATTACATTGGACTCCACGAGGAGACTGCGTGGCAGGCTGACTACCTGTTACGCAAGTGCAGCAAGAAGCCAAGGTAAGTTGCTAGCTAGCATTAAACTTATCTTATAAAAAAACAATCAATCTTAACATAATCACTAGTTAACTACACATGGTTTTTGATATTACTAGTTTATCTAGCTTGTCCTGCATTGCATATAATCGATGCGGTGCGTGTTAATTTATCATCGAATCACAGCCTACTAAGCCAAACGGGTGATGATGTAACAAGCGCATTCGCGAAAAAAGCACTGTCGTTGCACCAATGTGTACCTAGCCATAAACATCAACGCCTAAAATCAATACACAAATATATATTTTTAAACCTGCATATTTAGTTAATATTGCCTGCTAACATGAATTTCTTTTAACTAGGGAAATTGTGTCACTTCTCTTTCAAGCAGAGTCAGGGTATATGCAGCAGTTTGGGCTGCCTGGCTTGTTGCGAACTGTGTGAAGACCATTACTTCCTAACAAACACCGTAATTAATTTGCCAGAATTGTACATAATTATGACATAACATTGAAGGTTGTGCAATGTAACAGCAATATTTAGACTTAGGTATGCCACCCGTTAGATAAAATACGGAACGGTTCCGTATTTCACTGAAAGAATAAACGTTTTGTTTTCGAAATGATAGTTTATTAATATGGTCAAATCCGGAAACTAAGGCTCGTATTTCTGTGTGTTATTATATTATAATTAAGTCTATGATTTGATATTTGATAGATTAGTCTGACTGAGTGGTGGTAGGCAGCAGCAGGCTCGTACGCATTCATTCAAACAGCACTTTCGTGCGTTTGCCAGAAGCTCTTCGCTGTACTTCAAGCATTGCGCTGTTTATGACTTCAAGCCTACCAACTCCCGAGATTAGGCTGGCAATACTATAGTGCCTATAAGAACATCCAATAGTCAAAGGTCTATGAAATACAAATGGTATAAAGAGAAATAGTCCTAAAATAACTACAACCTAAAACTTCTTACCTGGGAATATTGAAGACTCGTGTTAAAAGGAACCACCAGCTTTCATATGTTCTCATGTTCTGAGCAAGGAACTTAAACGTTAGCTTTTTTACATGGCAAATATTGCACTTTTACTTTCTTCTCCAACACTTTGTGTTTGCATTATTTAAACCAAATTGAACATGTTTCATTTATTTGAGACTAAATTGATTTTATTGAAGTATTATATTAAGTTAAAATAAAAGTGTTCATTCAGTATTGTTGTAATTGTCATTATTACAAATATATACATATATATTTATAAAAAAAAAAAATTGGCCGATTAATTGGTATCGGCTTTTTTGGTCCTCCAATAATCGGTATCGGTGTTGAAAAATCATAATCGGTCGACCTCTAATCTCCACCAGGCAGCAGACTCATTAAAGAAATGTTTTTCATCCAGTTCGAAGTGAGTAATCGCTGTTCTGTTTTCCAGAAGCTTTCAGTCACAAGAGACGGTAGCAGCCACATTATGTACAAAACATTACAAAAAATGCGGGGGGAAAAACCTACCAAAATAGCACAGTTGGTTAAGAGCCCATGAAACAGCAGCCATCGTCTCCACCGCCATTTTAACTAATAGAAACAAGGTAGAAGACAGGTGCAGCTCACCTGGGACAGAGGCGGTTCGTGAAGGTCCAGTTGTAACCTCTGGACTACGTTAGGGAAGTCTCCAGCATGGAAACAGATCACGTCTTTGGTAACGCGAGGGGGCTCCGCACTACAGAGACAAGGGAGATTATAACCATGTTTTTCCAATCAGATTATGCAGCGGTCTTGTAACTGATTAGTTGGACGATTGTTGGATACTAAATACAGCCTCAATAGGCCTACAGTTGAAAGTAATTTATACCAAGCAACTTATCTAAAGACAATACATTATCATATATCCGGGTGTTAAAACCACCCACCTCTCTCCACAGCGCACGGCCTTGAGCACCCCTACAGCGGCGGTGGTCTGCCTCTCGAAGCCCTGTCCTATGTGGTCAGCGTGGGCACGCGTCCGGTCATCAAACAGCATCTCACGAGGCTCGCTGGCCCGAGGTAGGTACTGCAGGTTCTTGATCTCATTGGTTGACCTGGAGGAGAGGACATTGAGATTAACACAAATTTATATAGCAGGCGGCCATAATAAGACCAAAATAATCAATCAATCATCAAATGATAGATTATTTTTATCTGTCATAAAGCCATGTTGTTCCTGATCCAACATCCTGACTCTGGAGAGCTGGTCTAGGATATCCCTGACCTTGTAGCTTAGTACACCTATTGGCAACTACATTCAAATATTTTGGAGGTAAACTGTCTGGTTCCAGAGACCACCGGCGAGCCGGAAGTACGCCGTCTGGTTCCAGAGACCACCGGCGAGCCGGAAGTACGCCGTCTGGTTCCAGAGACCACCGGCGAGCCGGAAGTAAGCCGTCTGGTTCCAGAGACCACCGGCGAGCCGGAAGTAAGCCGTCTGGTTCCAGAGACCACCGGCGAGCCGGAAGTAAGCCGTCTGGTTCCAGAGACCACCAGCGAGCCGGAAGTAAGCCGTCTGGTTCCAGAGACCACCGGCGAGCCGGAAGTAAGCGGTCTGGTTCTGGAGAGCTAGGTGTGAAGGGGTTTCTCCCCAGTCTAGCACAATAACACCTGATTCAACACATGGAATGGAATCAATGGAACGGAGTCAAACGTTGTTTCCATGTGTTGGATGTGTTTGATACCATTCCACTGATTCCATTCCAGACATTACAATGAGCCTGCCGTCCTATTGCTCCTCCCACCAGCCTCCTCTGAAGCCCACACGCTCTCCAGGACTAGGAATATACCGCAATGTCCTACACTCATCCCCGATCCTACCGCGAGTCGCTCATGCGCTGCCCTACCGCGAGACATTTATCCTCAACTCCAGTCAGACTGAAGGGAATTGATTCAAAGTAATAAAAATGAGTTTTATTGGTTCACCACAAAGTCACAGAATGGAAATACTGAACTGGGTTGACGTTGCGACACAACACACTCTGCTGCAGAAGCATCTGAATTGAGATTCCTAAAAAAACATGGATTTTTCTCAACCACCAGAAATGGATTCATTTGAAAGAGGTTTAGTCAGAGAGAGGAGTAACACTGCCAGTGTAAAGGCAGTGTGAGTACATCCTCACATTTAACATGCATTACACTACAAACACTTGGTGCTCAGAGAGAACATCACGGGGTGAAACAACCAACGAGGAGATAGTGCCTGCGTCACAAATCACACCCTCTTCCCTATATAGTGCCCTACAGTAGTGCACTATATAGGGGTTAGTGTGCCATTTGTGATGTACCCGAGCGCTGTTTAGTATTCAGAAGTAGGACAGGACTTCTGCCTGGATGAAGTAATACATGTAAAGCTGAGACCCAGAGAAAAGGTTTCAACAGAAGAAACAGACAGCACTCTGGGGAGAGGGAGGAAGAGGGGGAAGGAGAGAGGGAGGGAGAGGGAGGGAGAGAGGGAGAAGGAGAGAGAGAGGGAAGGAGGAAGAGGCAGGGGGGGAGAGAGGGAGCCCAGCATTTTTGGGCTCCTGTGTCTGAAGCGATTGGCCACGGCTATTTGGTCATACTGTTCGAGTCAGGAGAGAGAGTAGTCACTATACTATAGTATCTATGAGGACAGACAGCGAGGTACTAGTCACTATAACACAGTATCAATGAGGACAGACAGCGAGGTACTAGTCACTATAACACAGTATCTATGAGGACAGACAGCGAGGTACTAGTCACTGTACTACAGTATCAATGAGGACAGACAGCGAGGTACTAGTCACTGTACTACAGTATCAATGAGGACAGACAGCGAGGTACTAGTCACTGTACTACAGTATCTATGAGGACAGACAGCGAGGTACTAGTCACTATACTACAGTATCAATGAGGACAGACAGCGAGGTACTAGTCACTGTACTACAGTATCAATGAGGACAGACAGTGAGGTACTAGTCACTGTACTACAGTATCAATGAGGACAGACAGCGAGGTACTAGTCACTATACTACAGTATCAATGAGGACAGACAGCGAGGTACTAGTCACTATACCACAGTATCAATGAGGACAGACAGCGAGGTACTAGTCACTATAACACAGTATCAATCAATGAGGACAGACAGCGAGGTACTAGTCACTATAACACAGTATCAATGAGGACAGACAGCGAGGTACTAGTCACTATACTACAGTATCAATGAGGACAGACAGCGAGGTACTAGTCACTATACCACAGTATCAATGAGGACAGACAGCGAGGTACTAGTCACTATACTACAGTATCTATGAGGACAGACAGCGAGGTACTAGTCACTGTACTACAGTATCTATGAGGACAGACAGCGAGGTACTAGTCACTATACTACAGTATCTATGAGGACAGACAGCGAGGTACTAGTCACTATACCACAGTATCTATGAGGACAGACAGCGAGGTACTAGTCACTGTACTACAGTATCTATGAGGACAGACAGCGAGGTACTAGTCACTATACTACAGTATCTATGAGGACAGACAGCGAGGTACTAGTCACTATACCACAGTATCTATGAGGACAGACAGCGAGGTACTAGTCACTGTACTACAGTATCTATGAGGACAGACAGCGAGGTACTAGTCACTGTACTACAGTATCTATGAGGACAGACAGCGAGGTACTAGTCACTATACTACAGTATCAATGAGGACAGACAGCGAGGTACTAGTCACTATAACACAGTATCTATGAGGACAGACAGCGAGGTACTAGTCACTATAACACAGTATCTATGAGGACAGACAGCGAGGTACTAGTCACTGTACTACAGTATCTATGAGGACAGACAGCGAGGTACTAGTCACTATAACACAGTATCAATGAGGACAGACAGCGAGGTACTAGTCACTATACCACAGTATCAATGAGGACAGACAGCGAGGTACTAGTCACTATAACACAGTATCAATGAGGACAGACAGCGAGGTACTAGTCACTATAACACAGTATCTATGAGGACAGACAGCGAGGTACTAGTCACTATACCACAGTATCAATGAGGACAGACAGCGAGGTACTAGTCACTATAACACAGTATCTATGAGGACAGACAGCGAGGTACTAGTCACTATAACACAGTATCTATGAGGACAGACAGCGAGGTACTAGTCACTATAACACAGTATCAATGAGGACAGACAGCGAGGTACTAGTCACTATACCACAGTATCTATGAGGACAGACAGCGAGGTACTAGTCACTATACTACAGTATCAATGAGGACAGACAGCGAGGTACTAGTCACTGTACTACAGTATCAATGAGGACAGACAGCGAGGTACTAGTCACTATACTACAGTATCTATGAGGACAGACAGCGAGGTACTAGTCACTATACTACAGTATCTATGAGGACAGACAGCGAGGTACTAGTCACTGTACTACAGTATCTATGAGGACAGACAGCGAGGTACTAGTCACTATACTACAGTATCAATGAGGACAGACAGCGAGGTACTAGTCACTATACTACAGTATCAATGAGGACAGACAGCGAGGTACTAGTCACTATACTACAGTATCTATGAGGACAGACAGCGAGGTACTAGTCACTATACTACAGTATCAATGAGGACAGACAGCGAGGTACTAGTCACTATAACACAGTATCTATGAGGACAGACAGCGAGGTACTAGTCACTATAACACAGTATCAATGAGGACAGACAGCGAGGTACTAGTCACTATAACACAGTATCAATGAGGACAGACAGCGAGGTACTAGTCACTATACCACAGTATCAATGAGGACAGACAGCGAGGTACTAGTCACTATACTACAGTATCAATGAGGACAGACAGCGAGGTACTAGTCACTATAACACAGTATCTATGAGGACAGACAGCGAGGTACTAGTCACTATAACACAGTATCAATGAGGACAGACAGCGAGGTACTAGTCACTATACCACAGTATCAATGAGGACAGACAGCGAGGTACTAGTCACTGTACTACAGTATCTATGAGGACAGACAGCGAGGTACTAGTCACTGTACCACAGTATCTATGAGGACAGACAGCGAGGTACTAGTCACTATACTACAGTATCAATGAGGACAGACAGCGAGGTACTAGTCACTATAACACAGTATCAATGAGGACAGACAGCGAGGTACTAGTCACTATACCACAGTATCAATGAGGACAGACAGCGAGGTACTAGTCACTATAACACAGTATCAATGAGGACAGACAGCGAGGTACTAGTCACTATACCACAGTATCTATGAGGACAGACAGCGAGGTACTAGTCACTATACCACAGTATCTATGAGGACAGACAGCGAGGTACTAGTCACTATACTACAGTATCAATGAGGACAGACAGCGAGGTACTAGTCACTGTACTACAGTATCTATGAGGACAGACAGCGAGGTACTAGTCACTGTACTACAGTATCTATGAGGACAGACAGCGAGGTACTAGTCACTATAACACAGTATCAATGAGGACAGACAGCGAGGTACTAGTGAAGGTGACCAAGTCAACTTGGTGAGACTTATTACATGGCAAGGTGAGGGCGGAAACTGAGAAAGCAGACAGAGTGAAAACTCAGTCATTTACTCACAGAAATCTGCTGTGGCTGTTTTGGGTCAGAAAGTGAAGTGTTATTTTTCCACTATTTGGTCAAGTGGCTATAAACACTCATCTATCTTCCTGGTTCCCATGCCTGTGTACAGTATGATCCATACACCATGTCTGTCTCCTATGTCTTTCACAGTTCCCATGCCTGTGTACAGTATGATCTATACACCATGTCTGTCTCCTATGTCTTTCACAGTTCCCATGTCTGTGTACAGTATGATCCATACACCATGTCTGTCTCCTATGTCTTTCACAGTTCCCATGTCTGTGTACAGTATGATCCATACACCATGTGTTACTGCATCCTATTAAAGATCCCTGAGGATTCCCTGAGCATGAAGACTCAACTAATAAATAAATCATCCATTTTACAGGATGTGTGTGTGTGTGTGTGTGTGTGTGTGTGTAAAGGGGAGTATAGGGTGGCGGATAAGATGTATTACCTATGGGTCTCCCTTATCCTTCTGCTCCTCCAGCAGCCAAAACACAGTGTGTGTGTGTGTGTGTGTGTGTGTGTGTGTGTGTGTGTGTGTGTGTGTGTGTGAGAGATCCAGCCATCAGGTCCGACATGTGTTCCTGACAGCCTGTAGTCTCGTAAAGCCCACCCTAGGCAACAGTGAAGAGGACGGGGTGTTCTGGCAGGTAGTCTGTAGTACAGTCATGAACCTTTAGCTCCCATTTCCCTATTGTAGGATTGTTATCTGGAACAGCTGTCATTGGTATTACGGGACTACGATAGATTGTTTTTACTGTGTGTGAATAAAGACAAGGAAAGAAATACCCCCCAAAAAGACAGCTCCTATAAAATATTTAGAATAATAAATAAATAGTTTAGCCTGTATCCCAAATAGACTAACGGCCTCCGACTAACGGGTGTGCGGGCTCCGACTAACGGGTAACGGGCTCCGACTAACGGGCTCTGACTAACGGGCTCTGACTAACGGGTGCGCGGGCTCTGACTAACGGGCTCCGACTAACGGGCTCTGACTAACGGGTAACCCTCTTTTCGTCTCCCTCTCCTCTTTTTAAGCAGAATTTATTTGCTATGGCGGTAGCCTACAATGACATCATGATGATAAACTAAGCACAGAGATGAGCTAATGGCCTCATCCTGAGAAGCCGAGAGGTTCAGAGATGAGCTAATGGCCTCATCCTGAGAAGCCGAGAGGTTCAGAGATGAGCTAATGGCCTCATCCTGAGAAGCCGAGAGGTTCAGAGATGAGCTAATCGCCTCATCCTGAGAAGCCGAGAGCTTCAGAGATGAGCTAATGGCCTCATCCTGAGAAGCCGAGAGCTTCAGAGATGAGCTAATCGCCTCATCCTGAGAAGCCGAGCGGTTCAGAGATGAGCTAATGGCCTCATCCTGAGAAGCCGAGCGGTTCAGAGATGAGCTAATGGCCTCATCCTGAGAAGACGAGAGCTTCAGAGATGAGCTAATGGCCTCATCCTGAGAAGCCGAGAGCTTCAGAGATGAGCTAATGGCCTCATCCTGAGAAGCCGAGAGCTTCAGAGATGAGCTAATGGCCTCATCCTGAGAAGCCGACAGCTTCAGAGATGAGCTAATGGCCTCATCCTGAGAAGCCGACAGCTTCAGAGATGAGCTAATGGCCTCATCCTGAGAAGCCGAGAGCTTCAGAGATGAGCTAATGGCCTCATCCTGAGAAGCCGAGAGCTTCAGAGATGAGCTAATGGCCTCATCCTGAGAAGCCGAGAGCTTCAGAGATGAGCTAATGGCCTCATCCTGAGAAGCCGAGAGCTTCAGAGATGAGCTAATGGCCTCATCCTGAGAAGCCGAGAGCTTCAGAGATGAGCTAATGGCCTCATCCTGAGAAGCCGAGAGCTTCAGAGATGAGCTAATGGCCTCATCCTGAGAAGCCGAGAGCTTCAGAGATGAGCTAATGGCCTCATCCTGAGAAGCCGAGAGCTTCAGAGATGAGCTAATGGCCTCATCCTGAGAAGCCGAGAGCTTCAGAGATGAGCTAATGGCCTCATCCTGAGAAGCCGAGAGCTTCAGAGATGAGCTAATCGCCTCATCCTGAGAAGCCGAGAGCTTCAGAGATGAGCTAATCGCCTCATCCTGAGAAGCCGAGAGCTTCAGAGATGAGCTAATCGCCTCATCCTGAGAAGCCGAGAGCTTCAGAGATGAGCTAATCGCCTCATCCTGAGAAGCCGAGAGCTTCAGAGATGAGCTAATCGCCTCATCCTGAGAAGCCGAGAGCTTCAGAGATGAGCTAATGGCCTCATCCTGAGAAGCTGAGCGGTTCAGAGATGAGCTAATGGCCTCATCCTGAGAAGCTGAGCGGTTCAGAGATGAGCTAATGGCCTCATCCTGAGAAGCTGAGCGGTTCAGAGATGAGCTAATGGCCTCATCCTGAGAAGCCGAGCGGTTCAGAGATGAGCTAATGGCTTCATCCTGAGAAGCCGAGAGGTTCAGAGATGAGCTAATCGCCTCATCCTGAGAAGCCGAGAGGTTCAGAGATGAGCTAATCGCCTCATCCTGAGAAGCTGAGCGGTTCAGAGCAGAAAATAGCAAGACTCCTTTCTTCTGCGTCCCAAATGACACCCAATTCTCTATAGTGCCCTACAGGGCCCTGGCCTGGTTAAAAGTAGTGCACTATATAGAGAATAGGGTGTGATTTGTGACGCAGACCTCATGTTTATGGAAAGCAACATTACAGTCAGGACATTAAGAAGGAAAAAGAGAGAGGAGGATGAAAAGAAATAGCCAATCGCTGGACAGTACATTCTGCACATGTGTAGTGTGGAAAATCAGCTTCTCTTTGAAGAAGAACAGACCTTTAAAATGAAGCCAATATCAACACATTCAGTATCGAGATGAAATCCCTTCTTAGCCCCGCGCAATCTCACACTGCTTAGGGGACATCCAGGGGCTGTGTGTTGGTTGGTTCTTCTATCCTTGTGGGGGGACCTACAAAACAAGGAAAATTCTCCCTGGTGGGGACATTTCCCACGTCCCCATGAGGAAAAAGGGTTCAATTCTCGGACCGACTTTTTTCTCTGTATATATCAATGATATCGCTCTTGCTGCTGGTGATTCTCTGATCCACCTCTACGCAGATGACACCATTGTGTATACATCTGGCCCTTCTTTGGACACTGTGTTGTTAACAAACCTCCAGACGAGCTTCAATGCCATACAACACTCCTTCCGTGGCCTCCAACTGCTCTTAAATGCAAGTGAAACTAAATGCATGCTCTTCAACCGATCGCTGCCCACACCCGCTCGCCCGTCTAGCATCACTACTCTGGACGGTTCTGACTTAGAATATGTGGACAACTACAAATACCTAGGTGTCTGGTTAGACTGTAAACTCTCCTTCCAGACTCACATTAAGCATCTCCAATCCCAAATTAAATCTAGAATCTGCTTCCTATTTCGCAATAAGCCTCCTTCACTCATGCTGCTAAACATACCCTCGTAAAACTGACTATCCTACCGATCCTTGACTTAGGCGATGTCATTTACAAAATAGCCTCCAACACTCTACTCAGCAAATTGGATGTAGTCTCTCACAGTGCCATCTATTTTGTCACCAAAGTCCCATATACTACACATCACTGCGACCTGTATGCTATAGTTGGCTGGCCCTCGCTTCACATTCGTCGCCAAACTCACTGGCTCCAGGTCATCTATAAGTCTTTGCTAGGTAAAGCCCTGCATTATCTCAGCTCACTGGTCACCAAAGCAACACCCACCCGTAGCACGCGCTCCAGCAGGTATATTTCACTGGTCACTCACAAAGCCAACACTTGCTTTGGCCGCCTTTCCTTCCAGTTCTCTGCTGCCAATGACTGGAACGAATTGCAAAAATCACTGAAGTTGGAGACTTACATTTCCCTGACTAACTTTAAACATCAGCTATCTGAGCAGCTTGCCGATCACTGCACCTGTACACAGCCCATCTGTAATTAGCTCAACCAACTACCTCATCCCCATATTGTTATTTATTTTTGCTCTTTTGCACCCCAGTATCTCTACTTGCACATCATCATCTGCGCATCTATCACTCCAGTGTTAATGTTAAATTGTAATTATTTCGCCACTATGGCCTATATTGTCTTACCTCCCTACTCTTCTACATTTGCACACACTGTACATAGAATTTTTCTATTGTGTTATTGACTGTACGTTTGTTTAGTCCATGTGTAACTGTGTTGTTTTTGTCACACTGCTTTGCTTTATCTTGTCCAGGTCGCAGTTGTAAATGAGAACTTGTTCTCAACTGGCCTACCTGGTTAAATAAAAGGTGAAATATATATTTTTAAAAGGCTATTTTAAATTTAGGGGTTAGGGTTACAATTAGGGTTGGATTACTGGTTAGGGAAAATAGGATGTTGAATGGAAATACATTTTAGGTCCCCATGAGGATAACAGAACATAACGTGTGTGTACCCACTTAAGACCCCGAGTAGTTCCTCTTGAAGTAGGATCCTTTAAAAACAGACATTTGCATCTCCGTGTGAAAGTAGGACCTACTACCTGTGAACACAGTGAGCCCTCACCTTCTCCTTATGTAGGGAGACTTTGGTATGTCAGCAACAGGGATCATCTGTTCCCCAGGTCGTACCCACATGATGGGCCCGTCGTCACTCTCTGTTGGACTCTTCAGCTTCAGACTGGAGAACGTACCCCACGGTAACGTCCGCTGCAGGGAGAAGCGTACGCCAGAGTTACAATAAGGGAGGAATAGAATGATAGAGGGGTGTGAGAAAACAAACTGGAACAGGAAAGAGGAAATACAATTTTTCAGACATCCATCAAAACCAATGCTTTTTTGTTGTTGTTGAAAAACCATAATTACCCTTTTCAACCACTAGAGGGCAACTTTCCTTTGTTTATAGATTAAATAAATTTAATTCTCCCTAAACAATGTGGCCTGAACCAAAGTATTTTGAAACCTAGCGAAAATGACTAAATCCAACGTATTACCTATAGATGAATGTTATCTATAAATTATGGATCTATATCATTATTCTGTGTCAGGGCTACTCACCTCTAGGAAGGGCGACTCCTCCAGCATAGAGATGAACTCTGGGAAGTAATCCCCCACCTCCTCGTCCACTGCCCCCACCAGACTGATCTGACGCATGGCACCTGCCCGGTACGTCCCGTGGCTGTACGTTCTCTTTACCTAGAACACATAGTAGAGAACAGTAGAACAGTCAGAAAGACCAGTCAATAAGACCAGTCAGAAAGACCAGTCAGAAAGACCAGTCAGAAAGACCAGTCAGAAAGACCAGTCAGAAAGACCAGTCAGAAAGACCAGTCAGTAAGACCAGTCAGTAAGACCAGTCAGTAAGACCAGCTGATGCTGTACAGTAATGATACTGGGAGATCAGACATTGCTCTGGTACTGGAGGGGAGAGATTACAGACTGCCTGCTGCTGGTAACCCCCCCACTGGAGCCACGTAATACTGCAGCTCTCCTCTTCAACAGCCTCTCCTTCCCCTCGTTCTGATTCTACACCATTACGAGTAGACCCAGTGAGGGGCTGACTGTCAGGACAGAGACAGTCACAATAGACCCGGTGAGGGGCTGACTGTTAGGACAGAGGAAGACAGTCACAATAGACCCAGTGAGGGGCTGACTGTCAGGACAGAGGGTGACAGTCACAATAGACCCAGTGAGGGGCTGACTGTCAGGACAGAGGGTGACAGTCACAATAGACCCAGTGAGAGGATGACTGTCAGGACAGAGGGCGACAGTCACAATAGACCCCGTGAGAGGATGACTGTCAGGACAGAGGGCGACAGTCACAATAGACCCAGTGAGAGGATGACTGTCAGGACAGAGGGCGACAGTCACAATAGACCCAGTGAGAGGATGACTGTCAGGACAGAGGGCGACAGTCACAATAGACCCAGTGAGAGGATGACTGTCAGGACAGAGGGCGACAGTCACAATAGACCCAGTGAGGGGCTGACTGTCAGGACAGAGGGCGACAGTCACAATAGACCCAGTGAGAGGATGACTGTCAGGACAGAGGGCGACAGTCACAATAGACCCAGTGAGAGGATGACTGTCAGGACAGAGGGCGACAGTCACAATAGACCCAGTGAGGGGCTGACTGTCAGGACAGGGAGACAGTCAGGAGAATGAGATTCCACAACAGCACATGACCTGCTAGTGCAATAACGTCAGAGTAGTTCCCATTCAGATAACATTTTATTGGTCACAAACACATGGTTAGCAGATGTTATTCCGAGTGTAGCGAAATGCTTGTGCTTCTAGATCCGACAGCTCTAGCTATTCCTATTCTGAGACACAGAGACAGACAGCAGCCATTCAAAGAGCTGGTAGTGCTAGCTAACCTGTTTTACACAGTACAGCTGTAGTTATTCCTGTTCTGATAGACAGAGCTGGTAGTGCTAGCTAACCTGTTTTACACAGTACAGCTGTAGCTATTCCTGTTCTGAGAGACAGAGACAGAGCTGGTAGTACTAGCTAACCTGTTTTACACAGTACAGCTGTAGTTATTCCTGTTCTGAGAGACAGAGACAGAGCTGGTAGTGCTAGCTAACCTGTTTTACACAGTACAGCTGTAGCTATTCCTGTTCTGAGAGACAGAGCTGGTAGTGCTAGCTAACCTGTTTTACACAGCACAGCTGTAGTTATTCCTGTTCTGAGAGACAGAGCTGGTAGTACTAGCTAACCTGTTTTACACAGTACAGCTGTAGCTATTCCTGTTCTGAGAGACAGAGACAGAGCTGGTAGTGCTAGCTAACCTGTTTTACACAGTACAGCTGTAGTTATTCCTGTTCTGAGAGACAGAGACAGAGCTGGTAGTGCTAGCTAACCTGTTTTACACAGCACAGCTGTAGTTATTCCTGTTCTGATAGACAGAGCTGGTAGTACTAGCTAACCTGTTTTACACAGTACAGCTGTAGTTATTCCTGTTCTGAGAGACAGAGCTGGTAGTACTAGCTAACCTGTTTTACACAGTACAGCTGTAGTTATTCCTGTTCTGAGAGACAGAGCTGGTAGTACTAGCTAACCTGTTTTACACAGCACAGCTGTAGCTATTCCTGTTCTGAGAGACAGAGACAGAGCTGGTAGTACTAGCTAACCTGTTTTACACAGTACAGCTGTAGTTATTCCTGTTCTGAGAGACAGAGACAGAGCTGGTAGTACTAGCTAACCTGTTTTACACAGTACAGCTGTAGTTATTCCTGTTCTGATAGACAGAGCTGGTAGTGCTAGCTAACCTGTTTTACACAGTACAGCTGTAGTTATTCCTGTTCTGAGAGACAGAGACAGAGCTGGTAGTACTAGCTAACCTGTTTTACACAGTACAGCTGTAGTTATTCCTGTTCTGATAGACAGAGCTGGTAGTACTAGCTAACCTGTTTTACACAGTACAGCTGTAGTTATTCCTGTTCTGAGAGACAGAGACAGAGCTGGTAGTACTAGCTAACCTGTTTTACACAGTACAGCTGTAGTTATTCCTGTTCTGAGAGACAGAGACAGAGCTGGTAGTGCTAGCTAACCTGTTTTACACAGTACAGCTGTAGTTATTCCTGTTCTGAGAGACAGAGCTGGTAGTACTAGCTAACCTGTTTTACACAGTACAGCTGTAGTTATTCCTGTTCTGAGAGACAGAGCTGGTAGTACTAGCTAACCTGTTTTACACAGTACAGCTGTAGTTATTCCTGTTCTGAGAGACAGAGACAGAGCTGGTAGTACTAGCTAACCTGTTTTACACAGTACAGCTGTAGATATTCCTGTTCTGAGAGACAGAGACAGAGCTGGTAGTACTAGCTAACCTGTTTTACACAGTACAGCTGTAGTTATTCCTGTTCTGAGAGACAGAGACAGAGCTGGTAGTACTAGCTAACCTGTTTTACACAGTACAGCTGTAGTTATTCCTGTTCTGAGAGACAGAGCTGGTAGTACTAGCTAACCTGTTTTACACAGTACAGCTGTAGTTATTCCTGTTCTGATAGACAGAGCTGGTAGTACTAGCTAACCTGTTTTACACAGTACAGCTGTAGATATTCCTGTTCTGAGAGACAGAGACAGAGCTGGTAGTACTAGCTAACCTGTTTTACACAGTACAGCTGTCACCCAGTAGTAAAAGGCCCTGTTGAATAGCTAGAAGTGCATCCCGGTCTCCTTCACTGTCTCACTTCGCTCCCACAGATCTGAGTGAATCTACGATTCAGGTAAAGATGTAGGTAAACCTCCTTTTTGGTTATCCGGAAGGAAAGAACGGAGGTTTAATAGCAGCTTCAGAGGCACAGAGAACCACAAACCCCCCTCCTGTCATCTCTGGACCGTAGGCCCTAGGGTCGCAGTCCTCCCTCTCTAACATGGTAATAAGACTACACATGAGGAGGAGCAGATCACTGCTAGTCTCAATGTCTCAGACATCCTCCTGATTCACTTACAACCCTGTCTAATACAGCTATTACAGCCCAGCCATTCTTATCACCACAGAATATCCTCAGGCTCAAAAGAGAGTTCATCATAAGGCCAGTTTCTCCTTCGGCGGTCCGTCTGTCTGAACGTTAGATAGTGTCAGAGGAACATCGTCTGCCTCAGATAGTTCTCCTGGAGCGGTCCGTCTGTCTGAACGTTAGATAGTGTCAGAGGAACATCGTCTGCTTCAGATAGTTCTCCTGGAGCGGTCCGTCTGTCTGAACGTTAGATAGTGTCAGAGGAACATCGTCTGCTTCAGATAGTTCTCCTGGAGCGGTCCGTCTGTCTGAACGTTAGATAGTGTCAGAGGAACATCGTCTGCTTCAGATAGTTCTCCTGGAGCGGTCCGTGTGTCTGAACGTTAGATAGTGTCAGAGGAACATCGTCTGCTTCAGACAGTTCTCCTGGAGCGGTCCGTCTGTCTGAACGTTAGATAGTGTCAGAGGAACATCGTCTGCCTCAGATAGTTCTCCTGGAGCGGTCCGTCTGTCTGAACGTTAGATAGTGTCAGAGGAACATCGTCTGCTTCAGATAGTTCTCCTGGAGCGGTCCGTCTGTCTGAACGTTAGATAGTGTCAGAGGAACATCGTCTGCTTCAGATAGTTCTCCTGGAGCGGTCCGTCTGTCTGAACGTTAGATAGTGTCAGAGGAACATCGTCTGCTTCAGATAGTTCTCCTGGAGCGGTCCGTCTGTCTGAACGTTAGATAGTGTCAGAGGAACATCGTCTGCCTCAGATAGTTAATAGATGATCTGTTTCTAAACATGATCCTCTACTAGAGGTCTCTGTGTCTTTCCACAGGGTCAGCAGCAGTGTTGACAACGTGTAAAGGGACATATTACAACAGTCAATTATATTACCAAACTAGGGCTGACCCCAATTAGTCGACTGGTCAATTGTTTGGTCGTTAGGCTGTTGGTCAACCAAGATTGTTTTATATATAAAACATATGCAAATGCACCCATTTCAGTGAACTAATCCATTGCAGGAGGCCTAGACTAAAAGCCAATTTATGCTTGATCCGAAAATGTGGTCGGAGGCTCCATATGCAGGGTGTGGATGTGTGGCCGGGATGTCCTCGTCTCATCTCTCTCTAGCGATTCCTTGTGGCGGGCCGGGCGCATGCACGCTGACGCGGTCGCCAGTTATACTGTGTTTCGTCTGACACGTTGGTGCGGCTGGCTTCTGGGTTAAGCGAGCTGTGTGTCAAGAAGCAGTGTGGCTTGGCAGGGTCGTGTTTCGGAAGACGCTTGGCTCTCGACCGTCGCCTCTCCCGAGGCCGTACGGGAGTTGCAGCGTAGAGACAAGACTGTTACTACCAATTTGATACCCCTTTTTCTCCCCAATTTTGAGGTAAAGGTGCACAACCTATTCTACACTTGTGAGAAACAAGTTTTAGTTAATTTCATTCCATTTACAAGTTGTCAATTTAGTCATTGTCTTTTGTTTAGAGCGCTCCTGTCACTGTTGAGTAAAGACACACAGAAATAGAAGTAGGCCTATAGGCTACCTGAGAAATATTTCAAGCCCTCTCCCTTTCCATAACCAATCAGCGTGAAAGTGAAAAATGTCATGCTCTGATCCAGTGGAAATGTCATAAAATAGGCCTACCTGATTACATCTTATCAGTGCTGGACTTGGACTGAAATAGGTTCCGGAAATCATTTTGGGTACTGGTACTGTTCGTATTTAGGTGCTTGAGCTCCACAATACCTGTGAGCTAATATTCTATAAGAGTAATAACAGCAGTAGAACATGTGAGGTGCCGGTACTCAGCTCTGGTGAGTTCCTGCCCAAGTCACGCACTGCTTCTTATGTGCAAATAGCCTACAGCTGTGTCTGTCCTGAGCTCACTGCTGGGGAAACGGAGGGCCCAGAATATTTTATACACCGCTGCAAGTTCCCTAGTGCAAGCTTCAGGGCTGGAGCCAACTTAATAGTTTATACAATGTTTCAAGTTCATTGCAGACAGGCCATGTGTAGCCAATGTGATTTATAGGAGATCTTCTACCTGCAGGCTGCAATGTTTTTATTTGTTGGCTTTATGTAGGCTATTTTTACATAGTTGGCAATATAAGAAACCTTTTAGGTTTGTATCATTTTCATTTAGATTTGGATAGAAGGTTGATTAACCACATAACAATGATTGAGATATGAAGACGTTATTTTAAATTAAATTAAACTTTTACGAAAATGTGCATCTGAACCATAACGGACACGCAGATCGGTAGAAATTATAAGACAGATTGGCATTCAACATGAGAAAGGGTGCCAACTCCTCATGTGTCCAATTACTGGAAACTTCAGGAAAGTAATGGCAGAATCTGAGAAAGCCAGCAAGAGAGGGAGGAGTTAGGTCAGGTTAAGTGTTTTTTTCTTTCTGGTTATCTAGATCTCTGGTGCCCTCTTGAGGCATCAAACCGTAACCTTAAAGCATCAAACAAGCTCAATGATTTATTAAAACACATAGGGTGTCTCTATATATGGAAAAATACACATTTAACAATTTCAACCAATCGATTGGTCGAAAGAATAGACTACTTTCGGTCGACAAATCTTTGTTTTTAGTAGGGGACAGCCACATACCAAACACATCATGCGTGCTGCACTTGAGCTTCAGGTTGTGATGCGTGCAGCTGGAAGTGGGCTATTCCTGTCTGACAGGAGTCTGTTGAGCAGATGTGAGACGTGTTCCCTCCTCCCTCCCGTCAGCTGTTCGTTCCCCCGCCAAAATAAACTTTAAACCGTTATGATGGTTATTTTATTTTCTTCATCCATAATCGTCGGATATATGGTAATTGTGCCAACCCCCCCCCCCCTTCCATCCATCCCTCCTGTCCTTACTGCAGGCTGTTAAGATCAGTTATCCTAAATTGAAGCCAGCGGTGGAGGTCCTCAGAGGGCTGCAGCGTTTAATCATGTTTGGAGACTTCACAGAGGACGTCTTCGAGAGGGTGTGTGTAGTGGTGTCTGGTGCTGTTTTTCCTGCCCTGAGGGAGCAAGCCACCAGTGTGAGTAAAGGACTGAAGTATCCTTTTTTCTCCTTTCTGCTGTGTGTGAGAGTGTGTGTGAGTGTGTGAGTGTGTGTGTGAGTGTGAGTGTGAGTGAGACAGCATCCTAGTCCACTCTGTTCCATTTATGGTAACGAGTCAAGGGGGAAGGTGAGGGAGTTTACTGTAGTGGCCAGGAAGTAAGAGGACAACTGGGAGAGAGGATGAGGAGAGGTAGAATGTCCTTGGGTGTCAGCCGAGTGAATCTGTCAGAGAGAGACAGAGAGAGAGACCAGTGTAGAGCCAGACTCTGTATAACAACTGACTGTCTGGGGAATTGACCTCTCACAGGCTCCCTGTCTACAATACACACCATCATCTATCAGTGGGGAGAACACCAGTTCAGACAAGGTCACACAAGGTCACTGGGCCTGGACTAGTATTCCCTCAGACTGAAAGGAAGTCAACCTGGGTAAAAAATATATTTAATATTCAATGAATATTGTTACATAATGTCAATCAATTATGTGGTTGAAAATAGTGGATTGATGTGTATGGGACAGAAGTATCTGAGCATGGCTTGAATACTGTACAGGATTAATCGTACTTAAATAAGGCGAACAAATGAATGGCCCAGTTCAAACTGTGTGTACATTAAGCATGGGTGCTTCTCTTGTTGTTTCCAGGCTAAACGTGTTTCCATGAACACAACACATAATATAGACCAGATATTATCTTCCTCCTAATGAGAATGAGATTAGCTTCATTATCCATGAGGACACACACCTCTGAGTAGTAGCCATCCCTCCTGTCTGTTCTCTCCTCCTGGTCGGCTTGCTCTGGGCACACTCGGTTTTACGGTAATGGACTCACTCACAGGTGAGAGAGATGCAAGCAGAGACAGAAAGAGACAGAGACAGAGAGACACAGATTGCATCTGGATGCCCACTGCGCCCCTGCGGGTGTGTGTGTGTGTGTGTGTGTGTGTGTGTGTGTGTGTGTGTGTGTGTGTTAGTTAAAGGGAATGGATGGCTGATAAAGGCTCTTTCCTCTGGGAGTTCTTGCCGCAGACAGACGAGGAAACCCACCAAGACGTCGTGCTCCGTCTGCAGCGTGGAGCCGCCAACACTGTGAGAAGACAGCCAATCACAGTCTAATATGGATACATGGATACAGCCAAAACAACCTACTTCCTCTCTCCCTCACCGAGAGAGAGCAGAGCTGAGCAGCCAACCAGCCAGCCACATTCACATAACGTCTGATACACTCATACCAGGAATATGTGAAATATGTAAATACTGCTGACACATCTAAACACACTACTGTACCTCTCTCCCCCTGTGAGGCCCCCAGTCATCTAAACACACTACTGTACCCCTCTCCCCCTGTGAGGCCCCCAGTCATCTAAACACACTACTGTACCCCTCTCCCCCTGTGAGGCCCCCAGTCATCTAAACACACTACTGTACCCCTCTCCCCCTGTGAGGCCCCCAGGCAGCCAGTCATCTAAACACACTACTGTACCCCTCTCCCCATGTGAGGCCCCCAGTCATCTAAACACACTACTGTACCCCTCTCCCCCTGTGAGGCCCCCAGTCATCTAAACACACTACTGTACCCCTCTCCCCCTGTGAGGCCCCCAGTCATCTAAACACACTACTGTACCCCTCTCCCCCTGTGAGGCCCCCAGTCATCTAAACACACTACTGTACCCCTCTCCCCCTGTGAGGCCCCCAGTCATCTAAACACACTACTGTACCCCTCTCCCCCTGTGAGGCCCCCAGTCATCTAAACACACTACTGTACCCCTCTCCCCCTGTGAGGCCCCCAGTCATCTAAACACACTACTGTACCCCTCTCCCCCTGTGAGGCCCCCAGTCATCTAAACACACTACTGTACCCCTCTCCCCCTGTGAGGCCCCCAGTCATCTAAACACACTACTGTACCCCTCTCCCCCTGTGAGGCCCCCAGGCAGCCAGTCATCTAAACACACTACTGTACCCCTCTCCCCCTGTGAGGCCCCCAGGTAGCCAGTCATCTAAACACACTACTGTACCCCTCTCCCCCTGTGAGGCCCCCAGTCATCTAAACACACTACTGTACCCCTCTCCCCCTGTGAGGCCCCCAGGCATCTAAACACACTACTGTACCTCTCTCCCCCTGTGAGGCCCCCAGTCATCTAAACACACTACTGTACCCCTCTCCCCCTGTGAGGCCCCCAGGCAGCCAGTCATCTAAACACACTACTGTACCCCTCTCCCCCTGTGAGGCCCCCAGGCAGCCAGTCATCTAAACACACTACTGTACCACTCTCCCCCTGTGAGGCCCCCAGGGCAACCAGTCAAGTCTCAACCATAACATCTGATATCGTCTACTCCAAACTCAGATACATCTAAACACACTACTGTACCCCTCTCCCCCTGTGAGGCCCCCAGGCAGCCAGTCATCTAAACACACTACTGTACCCCTCTCCCCCTGTGAGGCCCCCAGGCAGCCAGTCATCTAAACACACTACTGTACCCCTCTCCCCCTGCGAGGCCCCCAGTCATCTAAACACACTACTGTACCCCTCTCCCCCTGCGAGGCCCCCAGTCATCTAAACACACTACTGTACCCCTCTCCCCCTGCGAGGCCCCCAGGCAGCCAGTCATCTAAACACACTACTGTACCCCTCTCCCCCTGTGAGGCCCCCAGTCATCTAAACACACTACTGTACCCCTCTCCCCCTGTGAGGCCCCCAGGCAGCCAGTCATCCAAACACACTATCGTACCCCTCTCCCCGTGAGGCCCCCAGTCATCTAAACACACTACTGTACCCCTCTCCCCCTGTGAGGCCCCCAGGCAGCCAGTCATCTAAACACACTACTGTACCCCTCTCCCCCTGTGAGGCCCCCAGTCATCTAAACACACTACTGTACCCCTCTCCCCCTGTGAGGCCCCCAGTCATCTAAACACACTACTGTACCCCTCTCCCCCTGTGAGGCCCCCAGTCATCTAAACACACTACTGTACCCCTCTCCCCCTGTGAGGCCCCCAGTCATCTAAACACACTACTGTACCACTCTCCCCCTGTGAGGCCCCCAGTCATCTAAACACACTACTGTACCCCTCTCCCCCTGTGAGGCCCCCAGTCATCTAAACACACTACTGTACCTCTCTCCCCCTGTGAGGCCCCCAGTCATCTAAACACACTACTGTACCCCTCTCCCCCTGTGAGGCCCCCAGTCATCTAAACACACTACTGTACCCCTCTCCCCCTGTGAGGCCCCCAGTCATCTAAACACACTACTGTACCCCTCTCCCCCTGTGAGGCCCCCAGTCATCTAAACACACTACTGTACCCCTCTCCCCCTGTGAGGCCCCCAGTCATCTAAACACACTACTGTACCCCTCTCCCCCTGTGAAGCCCCCAGGCCCCCAGTCATCTAAACACACTACTGTACCCCTCTCCCCCTGTGAGGCCCCCAGTCATCTAAACACACTACTGTACCACTCTCCCCCTGTGAGGCCCCCAGTCATCTAAACACACTACTGTACCCCTCTCCCCCTGTGACGCCCCCAGGCAGCCAGTCATCTAAACACACTACTGTACCCCTCTCCCCCTGTGAGGCCCCCAGTCATCTAAACACACTACTGTACCTCTCTCCCCCTGTGAGGCCCCCAGGCAGCCAGTCATCTAAACACACTACTGTACCCCTCTCCCCCTGTGAGGCCCCCAGGCAGCCAGTCATCTAAACACACTACTGTACCCCTCTCCCCCTGTGAGGCCCCCAGGCAGCCAGTCATCTAAACACACTACTGTACCCCTCTCCCCCTGTGAGGCCCCCAGGCAGCCAGTCATCTAAACACACTACTGTACCCCTCTCCCCCTGTGAGGCCCCCAGGCAGCCAGTCATCTAAACACACTACTGTACCCCTCTCCCCCTGTGAGGCCCCCAGGCAGCCAGTCATCTAAACACACTACTGTACCCCTCTCCCCCTGTGAGGCCCCCAGTCATCTAAACACACTACTGTACCCCTCTCCCCCTGTGAAGCCCCCAGTCATCTAAACACACTACTGTACCCCTCTCCCCCTGTGAGGCCCCCAGGCAGCCAGTCATCTAAACACACTACTGTACCCCTCTCCCCCTGTGAGGCCCCCAGTCATCTAAACACACTACTGTACCCCTCTCCCCCTGTGAGGCCCCCAGGCAGCCAGTCATCTAAACACACTACTGTACCTCTCTCCCCCTGTGAGGCCCCCAGTCATCTAAACACACTACTGTACCCCTCTCCCCCTGTGAGGCCCCCAGTCATCTAAACACACTACTGTACCTCTCCCCCTGTGAGGCCCCCAGTCATCTAAACACACTACTGTACCTCTCTCCCCCTGTGACGCCCCCAGGCCCAGTCATCTAAACACACTACTGTACCCCTCTCCCCCTGTGAGGCCCCCAGTCATCTAAACACACTACTGTACCTCTCTCCCCCTGTGAGGCCCCCAGTCATCTAAACACACTACTGTACCTCTCTCCCCCTGCGAGGCCCCCAGGCAGCCAGTCATCTAAACACACTACTGTACCTCTCTCCCCCTGTGAGGCCCCCAGTCATCTAAACACACTACTGTACCCCTCTCCCCATGTGAGGCCCCCAGTCATCTAAACACACTACTGTACCCCTCTCCCCCTGTGAAGCCCCCAGTCATCTAAACACACTACTGTACCCCTCTCCCCCTGTGAGGCCCCCAGTCATCTAAACACACTACTGTACCCCTCTCCCCCTGTGAGGCCCCCAGTCATCTAAACACACTACTGTACCCCTCTCCCCCTGTGAGGCCCCCAGTCATCTAAACACACTACTGTACCCCTCTCCCCCTGTGAGGCCCCCAGTCATCTAAACACACTACTGTACCCCTCTCCCCCTGTGAGGCCCCCAGTCATCTAAACACACTACTGTACCCCTCTCCCCCTGTGAGGCCCCCAGGCAGCCAGTCATCTAAACACACTACTGTACCCCTCTCCCCCTGTGAGGCCCCCAGTCATCTAAACACACTACTGTACCCCTCTCCCCCTGTGAGGCCCCCAGTCATCTAAACACACTACTGTACCCCTCTCCCCCTGTGAGGCCCCCAGTCATCTAAACACACTACTGTACCCCTCTCCCCCTGTGAGGCCCCCAGTCATCTAAACACACTACTGTACCCCTCTCCCCCTGTGAGGCCCCCAGTCATCTAAACACACTACTGTACCCCTCTCCCCCTGTGAGGCCCCCAGTCATCTAAACACACTACTGTACCCCTCTCCCCCTGTGAGGCCCCCAGTCATCTAAACACACTACTGTACCCCTCTCCCCCTGTGAGGCCCCCAGTCATCTAAACACACTACTGTACCCCTCTCCCCCTGTGAGGCCCCCAGTCATCTAAACACACTACTGTACCCCTCTCCCCCTGTGAGGCCCCCAGTCATCTAAACACACTACTGTACCCCTCTCCCCCTGTGAGGCCCCCAGGCAGCCAGTCATCTAAACACACTACTGTACCCCTCTCCCCCTGTGAGGCCCCCAGGTAGCCAGTCATCTAAACACACTACTGTACCCCTCTCCCCCTGTGAGGCCCCCAGTCATCTAAACACACTACTGTACCCCTCTCCCCCTGTGAGGCCCCCAGGCATCTAAACACACTACTGTACCTCTCTCCCCCTGTGAGGCCCCCAGTCATCTAAACACACTACTGTACCCCTCTCCCCCTGTGAGGCCCCCAGGCAGCCAGTCATCTAAACACACTACTGTACCCCTCTCCCCCTGTGAGGCCCCCAGGCAGCCAGTCATCTAAACACACTACTGTACCCCTCTCCCCCTGCGAGGCCCCCAGTCATCTAAACACACTACTGTACCCCTCTCCCCCTGCGAGGCCCCCAGTCATCTAAACACACTACTGTACCCCTCTCCCCCTGCGAAGGCCCCCAGTCATCTAAACACACTACTGTACCCCTCTCCCCCTGCGAGGCCCCCAGGCAGCCAGTCATCTAAACACACTACTGTACCCCTCTCCCCCTGTGAGGCCCCCAGTCATCTAAACACACTACTGTACCCCTCTCCCCCTGTGAGGCCCCCAGGCAGCCAGTCATCCAAACACACTACTGTACCCCTCTCCCCGTGAGGCCCCCAGTCATCTAAACACACTACCGTACCCCTCTCCCCGTGAGGCCCCCAGTCATCTAAACACACTACTGTACCCCTCTCCCCCTGTGAGGCCCCCAGGCAGCCAGTCATCTAAACACACTACTGTACCCCTCTCCCCCTGTGAGGCCCCCAGTCATCTAAACACACTACTGTACCCCTCTCCCCCTGTGAGGCCCCCAGTCATCTAAACACACTACTGTACCCCTCTCCCCCTGTGAGGCCCCCAGTCATCTAAACACACTACTGTACCACTCTCCCCCTGTGAGGCCCCCAGTCATCTAAACACACTACTGTACCTCTCTCCCCCTGTGAGGCCCCCAGTCATCTAAACACACTACTGTACCTCTCTCCCCCTGTGAGGCCCCCAGTCATCTAAACACACTACTGTACCCCTCTCCCCCTGTGAGGCCCCCAGTCATCTAAACACACTACTGTACCCCTCTCCCCCTGTGAGGCCCCCAGTCATCTAAACACACTACTGTACCCCTCTCCCCCTGTGAGGCCCCCAGTCATCTAAACACACTACTGTACCCCTCTCCCCCTGTGAGGCCCCCAGTCATCTAAACACACTACTGTACCCCTCTCCCCCTGTGAAGCCCCCAGGCCCCCAGTCATCTAAACACACTACTGTACCCCTCTCCCCCTGTGAGGCCCCCAGTCATCTAAACACACTACTGTACCACTCTCCCCCTGTGAGGCCCCCAGTCATCTAAACACACTACTGTACCCCTCTCCCCCTGTGACGCCCCAGGCAGCCAGTCATCTAAACACACTACTGTACCCCTCTCCCCCTGTGAGGCCCCCAGTCATCTAAACACACTACTGTACCTCTCTCCCCCTGTGAGGCCCCCAGGCAGCCAGTCATCTAAACACACTACTGTACCCCTCTCCCCCTGTGAGGCCCCCAGGCAGCCAGTCATCTAAACACACTACTGTACCCCTCTCCCCCTGTGAGGCCCCCAGGCAGCCAGTCATCTAAACACACTACTGTACCCCTCTCCCCCTGTGAGGCCCCCAGGCAGCCAGTCATCTAAACACACTACTGTACCCCTCTCCCCCTGTGAGGCCCCCAGGCAGCCAGTCATCTAAACACACTACTGTACCCCTCTCCCCCTGTGAGGCCCCCTGTGAGGCCCCCAGTCATCTAAACACACTACTGTACCCCTCTCCCCCTGTGAGGCAGCCAGTCATCTAAACACACTACTGTACCCCTCTCCCCCTGTGAGGCCCCCAGTCATCTAAACACACTACTGTACCCCTCTCCCCCTGTGAGGCCCCCAGTCATCTAAACACACTACTGTACCCCTCTCCCCCTGTGAGGCCCCCAGTCATCTAAACACACTACTGTACCCCTCTCCCCCTGTGAGGCCCCCAGTCATCTAAACACACTACTGTACCTCTCTCCCCCTGTGAGGCCCCCAGTCATCTAAACACACTACTGTACCTCTCTCCCCCTGCGAGGCCCCAGGCAGCCAGTCATCTAAACACACTACTGTACCTCTCTCCCCCTATGAGGCCCCCAGTCATCTAAACACACTACTGTACCCCTCTCCCCATGTGAGGCCCCCAGTCATCTAAACACACTACTGTACCCCTCTCCCCCTGTGAAGCCCCCAGTCATCTAAACACACTACTGTACCCCTCTCCCCCTGTGAGGCCCCCAGTCATCTAAACACACTACTGTACCCCTCTCCCCCTGTGAGGCCCCCAGTCATCTAAACACACTACTGTACCCCTCTCCCCCTGTGAGGCCCCCAGTCATCTAAACACACTACTGTACCCCTCTCCCCCTGTGAGGCCCCCAGTCATCTAAACACACTACTGTACCCCTCTCCCCCTGTGAGGCCCCCAGTCATCTAAACACACTACTGTACCCCTCTCCCCCTGTGAGGCCCCCAGTCATCTAAACACACTACTGTACCCCTCTCCCCCTGTGAGGCCCCCAGTCATCTAAACACACTACTGTACCCCTCTCCCCCTGTGAGGCCCCCAGTCATCTAAACACACTACTGTACCCCTCTCCCCCTGTGAGGCCCCCAGTCATCTAAACACACTACTGTACCCCTCTCCCCCTGTGAGGCCCCCAGGCAGCCAGTCATCTAAACACACTACTGTACCCCTCTCCCCCTGTGAGGCCCCCAGGTAGCCAGTCATCTAAACACACTACTGTACCCCTCTCCCCCTGTGAGGCCCCCAGTCATCTAAACACACTACTGTACCCCTCTCCCCCTGTGAGGCCCCCAGGCATCTAAACACACTACTGTACCTCTCTCCCCCTGTGAGGCCCCCAGTCATCTAAACACACTACTGTACCCCTCTCCCCCTGTGAGGCCCCCAGGCAGCCAGTCATCTAAACACACTACTGTACCCCTCTCCCCCTGTGAGGCCCCCAGGCAGCCAGTCATCTAAACACACTACTGTACCACTCTCCCCCTGTGAGGCCCCCAGGGCAACCAGTCAAGTCTCAACCATAACATCTGATATCGTCTACTCCAAACTCAGATACATCTAAACACACTACTGTACCCCTCTCCCCCTGTGAGGCCCCCAGGCAGCCAGTCATCTAAACACACTACTGTACCCCTCTCCCCCTGTGAGGCCCCCAGGCAGCCAGTCATCTAAACACACTACTGTACCCCTCTCCCCCTGCGAGGCCCCCAGTCATCTAAACACACTACTGTACCCCTCTCCCCCTGCGAGGCCCCCAGTCATCTAAACACACTACTGTACCCCTCTCCCCCTGCGAGGCCCCCAGGCAGCCAGTCATCTAAACACACTACTGTACCCCTCTCCCCCTGTGAGGCCCCCAGTCATCTAAACACACTACTGTACCCCTCTCCCCCTGTGAGGCCCCCAGGCAGCCAGTCATCCAAACACACTACTGTACCCCTCTCCCCGTGAGGCCCCCAGTCATCTAAACACACTACCGTACCCCTCTCCCCGTGAGGCCCCCAGTCATCTAAACACACTACTGTACCCCTCTCCCCCTGTGAGGCCCCCAGGCAGCCAGTCATCTAAACACACTACTGTACCCCTCTCCCCCTGTGAGGCCCCCAGTCATCTAAACACACTACTGTACCCCTCTCCCCCTGTGAGGCCCCCAGTCATCTAAACACACTACTGTACCCCTCTCCCCCTGTGAGGCCCCCAGTCATCTAAACACACTACTGTACCACTCTCCCCCTGTGAGGCCCCCAGTCATCTAAACACACTACTGTACCTCTCTCCCCCTGTGAGGCCCCCAGTCATCTAAACACACTACTGTACCCCTCTCCCCCTGTGAGGCCCCCAGTCATCTAAACACACTACTGTACCCCTCTCCCCCTGCGAGGCCCCCAGTCATCTAAACACACTACTGTACCCCTCTCCCCCTGCGAGGCCCCCAGTCATCTAAACACACTACTGTACCCCTCTCCCCCTGCGAGGCCCCCAGGCAGCCAGTCATCTAAACACACTACTGTACCCCTCTCCCCCTGTGAGGCCCCCAGTCATCTAAACACACTACTGTACCCCTCTCCCCCTGTGAGGCCCCCAGGCAGCCAGTCATCCAAACACACTACCGTACCCCTCTCCCCGTGAGGCCCCCAGTCATCTAAACACACTACCGTACCCCTCTCCCCGTGAGGCCCCCAGTCATCTAAACACACTACTGTACCCCTCTCCCCCTGTGAGGCCCCCAGGCAGCCAGTCATCTAAACACACTACTGTACCCCTCTCCCCCTGTGAGGCCCCCAGTCATCTAAACACACTACTGTACCCCTCTCCCCCTGTGAGGCCCCCAGGCAGCCAGTCATCCAAACACACTACTGTACCCCTCTCCCCGTGAGGCCCCCAGTCATCTAAACACACTACCGTACCCCTCTCCCCGTGAGGCCCCCAGTCATCTAAACACACTACTGTACCCCTCTCCCCCTGTGAGGCCCCCAGTCATCTAAACACACTACTGTACCTCTCTCCCCCTGTGAGGCCCCCAGTCATCTAAACACACTACTGTACCCCTCTCCCCCTGTGAGGCCCCCAGTCATCTAAACACACTACTGTACCCCTCTCCCCCTGTGAGGCCCCCAGTCATCTAAACACACTACTGTACCCCTCTCCCCCTGTGAGGCCCCCAGTCATCTAAACACACTACTGTACCCCTCTCCCCCTGTGAGGCCCCCAGTCATCTAAACACACTACTGTACCCCTCTCCCCCTGTGAAGCCCCCAGGCCCCCAGTCATCTAAACACACTACTGTACCCCTCTCCCCCTGTGAGGCCCCCAGTCATCTAAACACACTACTGTACCACTCTCCCCCTGTGAGGCCCCCAGTCATCTAAACACACTACTGTACCCCTCTCCCCCTGTGACGCCCCCAGGCAGCCAGTCATCTAAACACACTACTGTACCCCTCTCCCCCTGTGAGGCCCCCAGTCATCTAAACACACTACTGTACCTCTCTCCCCCTGTGAGGCCCCCAGGCAGCCAGTCATCTAAACACACTACTGTACCCCTCTCCCCCTGTGAGGCCCCCAGGCAGAAAGTCATCTAAACACACTACTGTACCCCTCTCCCCCTGTGAGGCCCCCAGGCAGCCAGTCATCTAAACACACTACTGTACCCCTCTCCCCCTGTGAGGCCCCCAGGCAGCCAGTCATCTAAACACACTACTGTACCCCTCTCCCCCTGTGAGGCCCCCAGTCATCTAAACACACTACTGTACCCCTCTCCCCCTGTGAGGCCCCCAGTCATCTAAACACACTACTGTACCCCTCTCCCCCTGTGAGGCCCCCAGTCATCTAAACACACTACTGTACCCCTCTCCCCCTGTGAGGCCCCCAGTCATCTAAACACACTACTGTACCTCTCTCCCCCTGTGAGGCCCCCAGTCATCTAAACACACTACTGTACCCCTCTCCCCCTGTGAGGCCCCCAGTCATCTAAACACACTACTGTACCCCTCTCCCCCTGTGAGGCCCCCAGTCATCTAAACACACTACTGTACCTCTCCCCCTGTGAGGCCCCCAGTCATCTAAACACACTACTGTACCTCTCTCCCCCTGTGACGCCCCCAGGCAGCCAGTCATCTAAACACACTACTGTACCCCTCTCCCCATGTGAGGCCCCCAGTCATCTAAACACACTACTGTACCCCTCTCCCCCTGTGAGGCCCCCAGTCATCTAAACACACTACTGTACCTCTCTCCCCCTGTGAGGCCCCCAGTCATCTAAACACACTACTGTACCTCTCTCCCCCTGCGAGGCCCCCAGGCAGCCAGTCATCTAAACACACTACTGTACCTCTCTCCCCCTGTGAGGCCCCCAGTCATCTAAACACACTACTGTACCCCTCTCCCCATGTGAGGCCCCCAGTCATCTAAACACACTACTGTACCCCTCTCCCCCTGTGAAGCCCCCAGTCATCTAAACACACTACTGTACCCCTCTCCCCCTGTGAGGCCCCCAGTCATCTAAACACACTACTGTACCCCTCTCCCCCTGTGAGGCCCCCAGTCATCTAAACACACTACTGTACCCCTCTCCCCCTGTGAGGCCCCCAGTCATCTAAACACACTACTGTACCCCTCTCCCCCTGTGAGGCCCCCAGTCATCTAAACACACTACTGTACCCCTCTCCCCCTGTGAGGCCCCCAGTCATCTAAACACACTACTGTACCCCTCTCCCCCTGTGAGGCCCCCAGTCATCTAAACACACTACTGTACCCCTCTCCCCCTGTGAGGCCCCCAGTCATCTAAACACACTACTGTACCCCTCTCCCCCTGTGAGGCCCCCAGTCATCTAAACACACTACTGTACCTCTCTCCCCCTGTGAGGCCCCCAGTCATCTAAACACACTACTGTACCCCTCTCCCCCTGTGAGGCCCCCAGTCATCTAAACACACTACTGTACCCCTCTCCCCCTGTGAGGCCCCCAGTCATCTAAACACACTACTGTACCTCTCTCCCCCTGTGAGGCCCCCAGTCATCTAAACACACTACTGTACCCCTCTCCCCCTGTGAGGCCCCCAGGCAGCCAGTCATCTAAACACACTACTGTACCCCTCTCCCCCTGTGAGGCCCCCAGGCAGCCAGTCATCTAAACACACTACTGTACCCCTCTCCCCCTGTGAGGCCCCCAGGTAGCCAGTCATCTAAACACACTACTGTACCCCTCTCCCCCTGTGAGGCCCCCAGTCATCTAAACACACTACTGTACCTCTCTCCCCCTGTGAGGCCCCCAGTCATCTAAACACACTACTGTACCCCTCTCCCCCTGTGAGGCCCCCAGGCAGCCAGTCATCTAAACACACTACTGTACCCCTCTCCCCCTGTGAGGCCCCCAGTCATCTAAACACACTACTGTACCTCTCTCCCCATGTGAGGCCCCCAGTCATCTAAACACACTACTGTACCTCTCTCCCCCTGTGAGGCCCCCAGTCATCTAAACACACTACTGTACCCCTCTCCCCCTGTGAGGCCCCCAGTCATCTAAACACACTACTGTACCCCTCTCCCCCTGTGAGGCCCCCAGTCATCTAAACACACTACTGTACCCCTCTCCCCCTGTGAGGCCCCCAGTCATCTAAACACACTACTGTACCCCTCTCCCCCTGTGAGGCCCCCAGGCATCTAAACACACTACTGTACCTCTCTCCCCCTGTGAGGCCCCCAGGCAGCCAGTCATCTAAACACACTACTGTACCCCTCTCCCCCTGTGAGGCCCCCAGGCAGCAAGTCATCTAAACACACTACTGTACCACTCTCCCCCTGTGAGGCCCCCAGGGCAACCAGTCAAGTCTCAACCATAACATCTGATATCGTCTACTCCAAACTCAGATACATCTAAACACACTACTGTACCCCTCTCCCCCTGTGAGGCCCCCAGGCAGCCAGTCATCTAAACACACTACTGTACCCCTCTCCCCCTGTGAGGCCCCCAGGCAGCCAGTCATCTAAACACACTACTGTACCCCTCTCCCCCTGCGAGGCCCCCAGTCATCTAAACACACTACTGTACCCCTCTCCCCCTGCGAGGCCCCCAGGCAGCCAGTCATCTAAACACACTACTGTACCCCTCTCCCCCTGTGAGGCCCCCAGTCATCTAAACACACTACTGTACCCCTCTCCCCCTGTGAGGCCCCCAGGCAGCCAGTCATCCAAACACACTACTGTACCCCTCTCCCCGTGAGGCCCCCAGTCATCTAAACACACTACCGTACCCCTCTCCCCGTGAGGCCCCCAGTCATCTAAACACACTACTGTACCCCTCTCCCCCTGTGAGGCCCCCAGGCAGCCAGTCATCTAAACACACTACTGTACCCCTCTCCCCCTGTGAGGCCCCCAGTCATCTAAACACACTACTGTACCCCTCTCCCCCTGTGAGGCCCCCAGTCATCTAAACACACTACTGTACCCCTCTCCCCCTGTGAGGCCCCCAGTCATCTAAACACACTACTGTACCACTCTCCCCCTGTGAGGCCCCCAGTCATCTAAACACACTACTGTACCTCTCTCCCCCTGTGAGGCCCCCAGGCAGCCAGTCATCTAAACACACTACTGTACCCCTCTCCCCCTGTGAGGCCCCCAGTCATCTAAACACACTACTGTACCTCTCTCCCCCTGTGAGGCCCCCAGGCAGCCAGTCATCTAAACACACTACTGTACCCCTCTCCCCCTGTGAGGCCCCCAGGCAGCCAGTCATCTAAACACACTACTGTACCCCTCTCCCCCTGTGAGGCCCCCAGGCAGCCAGTCATCTAAACACACTACTGTACCTCTCTCCCCCTGTGACGCCCCCAGGCAGCCAGTCATCTAAACACACTACTGTACCCCTCTCCCCATGTGAGGCCCCCAGTCATCTAAACACACTACTGTACCCCTCTCCCCATGTGAGGCCCCCAGTCATCTAAACACACTACTGTACCCCTCTCCCCCTGTGAAGCCCCCAGTCATCTAAACACACTACTGTACCCCTCTCCCCCTGTGAGGCCCCCAGTCATCTAAACACACTACTGTACCCCTCTCCCCCTGTGAGGCCCCCAGTCATCTAAACACACTACTGTACCCCTCTCCCCCTGTGAGGCCCCCAGTCATCTAAACACACTACTGTACCCCTCTCCCCCTGTGAGGCCCCCAGTCATCTAAACACACTACTGTACCCCTCTCCCCCTGTGAGGCCCCCAGTCATCTAAACACACTACTGTACCCCTCTCCCCCTGTGAGGCCCCCAGTCATCTAAACACACTACTGTACCCCTCTCCCCCTGTGAGGCCCCCAGTCATCTAAACACACTACTGTACCCCTCTCCCCCTGTGAGGCCCCCAGTCATCTAAACACACTACTGTACCACTCTCCCCCTGTGAGGCCCCCAGTCATCTAAACACACTACTGTACCCCTCTCCCCCTGTGAGGCCCCCAGGCAGCCAGTCATCTAAACACACTACTGTACCTCTCTCCCCCTGTGAGGCCCCCAGTCATCTAAACACACTACTGTACCCCTCTCCCCCTGTGAGGCCCCCAGGCAGCCAGTCATCTAAACACACTACTGTACCCCTCTCCCCCTGTGAGGCCCCCAGGCAGCCAGTCATCTAAACACACTACTGTACCCCTCTCCCCCTGTGAGGCCCCCAGGCAGCCAGTCATCTAAACACACTACTGTACCACTCTCCCCCTGTGAGGCCCCCAGGGCAACCAGTCAAGTCTCAACCATAACATCTGATATCGTCTACTCCAAACTCAGATACATCTAAACACACTACTGTACCCCTCTCCCCCTGTGAGGCCCCCAGGCAGCCAGTCATCTAAACACACTACTGTACCCCTCTCCCCCTGTGAGGCCCCCAGTCATCTAAACACACTACTGTACCCCTCTCCCCCTGTGAGGCCCCCAGGCAGCCAGTCATCTAAACACACTACTGTACCCCTCTCCCCCTGTGAGGCCCCCAGGCAGCCAGTCATCTAAACACACTACTGTACCTCTCTCCCCCTGTGAGGCCCCCAGGCAGCCAGTCATCTAAACACACTACTGTACCCCTCTCCCCCTGTGAGGCCCCCAGGCAGCCAGTCATCTAAACACACTACTGTACCCCTCTCCCCCTGCGAGGCCCCCAGTCATCTAAACACACTACTGTACCCCTCTCCCCCTGCGAGGCCCCCAGTCATCTAAACACACTACTGTACCCCTCTCCCCCTGCGAGGCCCCCAGGCAGCCAGTCATCTAAACACACTACTGTACCCCTCTCCCCCTGTGAGGCCCCCAGTCATCTAAACACACTACTGTACCCCTCTCCCCCTGTGAGGCCCCCAGTCATCTAAACACACTACTGTACCCCTCTCCCCCTGTGAGGCCCCCAGGCAGCCAGTCATCTAAACACACTACTGTACCCCTCTCCCCCTGTGAGGCCCCCAGGGCAACCAGTCAAGTCTCAACCATAACATCTGATATCGTCTACTCCAAACTCAGATACATCTAAACACACTACTCCTTCCGCATCTCTCTCCCTCTACCATTTATTTTCCTCTCCACCCTGAGGCCCCAGAGCAGAACAGAGTTAACCGTCTGATAGTGTACAGCTACAGGAAGTAGGGCCACGTTGAATAGTGAAAATATAGATACATCCAAACCAACAGCTCCCTTAACTCTCCCAATACCCTGAGACCCCCAGGGCAGAGCAGCCAGCCAGCCGAGTCTGACTGAACTGAGACCCCCAGAGCAGAGCAGCCAGCCAGCCGAGTCTGACTGAACTGAGACCCCCAGAGCAGAGCAGCCAGCCAGCCAGCCGAGTCTGACTGAACTGAGACCCCCAGAGCAGAGCAGCCAGCCAGCCAGCCGAGTCTGACTGAACTGAGACCCCCAGAGCAGAGCAGCCAGCCAGCCGAGTCTGACTGAACTGAGACCCCCAGAGCAGCAAGTTTTGTCTCTGACTGAATCATAAGTAACATCTCATACTGCTCAAAAAGCCATAATAGTGTTATTAATTACCCATCCAAACAAACTACTCCTCCCCTCTTCCTTCACTATTGTTTCCCCTCGTCCCTCCACCACTCCCTCTCCCCCCTCTCTCTACATGACTCACAGCCCCAGCAGCCCAAAGCCAGCCAGGGTATTAGGCCTACCCGCAGATCTGCCCAGATCCCTCGTCAGCATGCGTGGACACACACAGCACAAATCCACAACAAACCCTTTATCCTCTTAGACCTGTGTCTCTGTCTCACCAACTCTCCCTCCTTTCCATCGCTCTTCCTCTGCTCCTTTCTCCCTCGCTCTGATCAGCAGATAGCTACATAACTCCAGATGGCCAGGTCAGGATATGATATGCCTCTCTTAGTAAGAGACGTCTATTACGAGGTACGTCACTGCACTGCATGGTCAGCCATTACAGAGGGTTTCATCAGCCCTGTTACTAGTTATTACATAACATATAGCCTAGCCCTGTTACTAGTTATTACATAACATATAGCCTAGCCCTGTTACTAGTTATTACATAACATATAGCCTAGCCCTGTTACTAGTTATTACATAACATATAGCCTAGCCCTGTTACTAGTTATTACATAACATATAGCCTAGCCCTGTTACTAGTTATGACATAACATATAGCCTAGCCCTGTTACTAGTTATGACATAACATATAGCCTCGCCCTGTTACTAGTTATGACATAACATATAGCCTCGCCCTGTTACTAGTTATTACATAACATATAGCCTAGCCCTGTTACTAGTTATTCCATAACATTTAGCCTAGCCCTGTTACTAGTTATTACATAACATTTAGCCTAGCCCTGTTACTAGTTATTACATAACATATAGCCTAGCCCTGTTACTAGTTATTACATAACATATAGCCTAGCCCTGTTACTAGTTATTACATAACATATAGCCTAGCCCTGTTACTAGTTATTACATAACATATAGCCTAGCCCTGTTACTAGTTATTACATAACATATAGCCTAGCCCTGTTACTAGTTATTACATAACATATAGCCTAGCCCTGTTGCTAGTTAATACATAACATATAGCCTAGCCCTGTTGCTAGTTATTACATAGCATATAGCCTAGCCTTGTTACTAGTTATTACATAACATATAGCCTAGCCTAGTTATTACATAACATATAGCCTAGCCCTGTTGCTAGTTATGACCTAACATATAGCCTAGCCTTGTTACTAGTTATTACATAACATATAGCCTCGCCCTGTTACTAGTTATTACATAACATATAGCCTAGCCCTGTTACTAGTTATTCCATAACATTTAGCCTAGCCCTGTTACTAGTTATTACATAACATATAGCCTCGCCCTGTTACTAGTTATTACATAACATATAGCCTAGCCCTGTTACTAGTTATTACATAACATATAGCCTAGCCCTGTTACTAGTTATTACATAACATATAGCCTAGCCCTGTTACTAGTTATTACATAACATTTAGCCTAGCCCTGTTACTAGTTATTACATAACATTTAGCCTAGCCCTGTTACTAGTTATTACATAACATTTAGCCTAGCCCTGTTACTAGTTATTACATAACATTTAGCCTAGCCCTGTTACTAGTTATTACATAACATATAGCCTAGCCCTGTTACTAGTTATTACATAACATATAGCCTAGCCCTGTTACTAGTTATTACATAACATATAGCCTAGCCCTGTTACTAGTTATTACATAACATATAGCCTAGGCCTGTTGCTAGTTAATACATAACATATAGCCTAGCCCTGTTGCTAGTTATTACATAGCATATAGCCTAGCCTTGTTACTAGTTATTACATAACATATAGCCTAGCCTAGTTATTACATAACATATAGCCTAGCCCTGTTGCTAGTTATTACATAACATATAACCTAGCCCTGTTACCAGTTATTACATAACATATAGCCTAGCCCTGTTACTAGTTATTACATAACATATAGCCTAGCCTAGTTATTACATAGCATATAGCCTAGCCTTGTTACTAGTTATTACATAACATATAGCCTAGCCTAGTTATTACATAACATATAGCCTAGCCCTGTTGCTAGTTATGACCTAACATATAGCCTAGCCCTGTTACTGGTTATTACATAACATATAGCCTAGCCTAGTTATTACATAGCATATAGCCTAGCCTTGTTACTAGTTATTACATAACATATAACCTAGCCCTGTTACCAGTTATTACATAACATATAGCCTAGCCCTGTTACTAGTTATTCCATAACATTTAGCCTAGCCCTGTTACTAGTTATTACATAACATATAGCCTAGCCTTGTTACTAGTTATTACATAACATATAGCCTAGCCCTGTTACTAGTTATTACATAACATATAGCCTAGCCCTGTTACTAGTTATTACATAACATATAGCCTAGCCCTGTTACTAGTTATTCCATAACATTTAGCCTAGCCCTGTTACTAGTTATTACATAACATATAGCCTAGCCCTGTTACTAGTTATTACATAACATATAGCCTAGCCCTGTTACTAGTTATTCCATAACATATAACCTAGCCCTGTTACCAGTTATTACATAACATATAGCCTAGACCTGTTGCTAGTTATTACATAACATATAGCCTAGCCCTGTTACTAGTTATTCCATAACATATAACCTAGCCCTGTTACCAGTTATTACATAACATATAGCCTAGACCTGTTGCTAGTTATTACATAACAGTCGTGGCCAAAAGTTGAGAAAGACTAAAATATACATTTTTACAAAGTCTGCTGCCTCAGTTTGTATGATGGCAATTTGCATATACTCCAGAATGTTATGAAGAGCGATCAGAAGAATTGCAATTAATTGCAAAGTCCCTCTTTGCCATGCAAATGAACCCCAAAAAAACATTTCCACTGCATTTCAGCCCTGCCACAAAAGGACCAGCTGACATCATGTCAGGGATTCTCTCATTAACACAGGTGTGAGTGTTGACGAGGACAAGGCTGGAGATCACTCTGTCATAATGATTGAGTTCGAATAACAGACTGGAAGCTTCAAAAGGAGGGTGGTGCTTGGAATCATTGTTCTTCCTCTGTCAAACATGGTTACCTGCAAGGAAACACGTGCCGTCATCATTGCTTGCACAAAAAGGGCTTCACAGGCAAGGATATTGCTGCCAGTAAGATTGCACCTAAGTCAACCATTTATTGGATCATCAAGAACTTCAAGGAGAGCGATTCAATTGTTGTGAAGAAGGCTTCAGGGCGCCCAAGAAAGTCCAGCAAGCGCCAGGACCGTCTCCTAAAGTTGATTCAGCTGTGGGATAGGGGCACCACCAGTACAGAGCTTGCTCAGGAATGGCAGCAGGCAGGTGTGAGTGCATCTGCACGCACAGTGAGGCGAAGACTTTTGGAGAATGGCCTGGTGTCAAGAAGGGCAGCAAAGAAGCCACTTCTCTCCAGGAAAAACATCAGGGACAGACTGATATTCTGCAAAAGGTACAGGGATTGGACTGCTGAGGACTGGGGTAAAGTCATTTTCTCTGATGAATCCCCTTTCCGATTGTTTGGGGCATCCGTAGAAGACAAGGTGAGCGCCACCATCAGTCCTGTGTCATGCCAACAGTAAAGCATCCTGAGACATTCATGTGTGGTGTTGCTTCTCAGCCAAGGGAGTGGGCACACTCACAATTTTGCCCAAGAACACAGCCATGAATAAAGAATGGTACCAACACATCCTCCGAGAGCAACTTCTCCCAACCATCCAGGAACAGTTTGGTGACGAACAATGCCTTTTCCAGCATGATGGAGCACCTTGCCGTAAGGCAAACGTGATAACTAAGTGGCTCGGAGAACAAAACATCGATATTTTGGGTCCATGGCCAGGAAACTCCCCAGACCTTAATCCCATTGAGAACTTGTGGTCAATCCTCAAGAGGCGGGTGGACAAACAAAAACCCACAAATTCTTACACACCCCAAGCATTGATTACGCAAGAATGGGCTGCCATCAGTCAGGATGTGGCCCAGAAGTTAATTGACAGCATGCCAGGGCGGATTGCAGAGGTCTGGAAAAAGAAGGGTCAACACTGCAAATATTGACTCTTTGCATCAACTTCATGTAATTATCAATAAAAGCCTTTGACACTTATGAAATGCTTGTACTTATACTTCAGTATTCCATAGTAACATCTGACAAAAATATCTGAAGACACTGAAGCAGCAGACTTTGTGAAAATTAATATTTGTGTCATTCTCAAAACTTTTGGCCATGACTGTATAACCTATAGCCCTGTTGCCATTATTACATAACCTATAGCACTGTAGCCAGTTGTTACATAGCACTGTAGCCAGTTGTTACATAACCTGTAGCCAGTTGTTACTTAACCTGTAGCCAGTTGTTACATAACCTGTAGCCAGTTGTTACATAACCTGTAGCCAGTTGTTACATAACCTGTAGCCAGTTGTTACATAACCTGTAGCCAGTTATTACATAACCTATAGCCATGTTGCCAGTTGTTACATAACCTATAGCCCTGTAGCCAGTTGTTACATAACCTGTAGCCAGTTGTTACATAACCTGTAGCCAGTTGTTACATAACCTGTAGCCAGTTGTTACATAACCTGTAGCCAGTTGTTACATAACCTGTAGCCAGTTGTTACATAACCTGTAGCCAGTTGTTACTTAACCTGTAGCCAGTTGTTACTTAACCTGTAGCCAGTTGTTACATAACCTGTAGCCAGTTGTTACATAACCTGTAGCCAGTTGTTACATAACCTGTAGCCAGTTGTTACATAACCTGTAGCCAGTTGTTACATAACCTGTAGCCAGTTGTTACATAACCTGTAGCCAGTTGTTACATAACCTGTAGCCAGTTGTTACATAACCTGTAGCCAGTTGTTACATAACCTGTAGCCAGTTGTTACATAACCTGTAGCCAGTTGTTACATAACCTGTAGCCAGTTGTTACATAACCTGTAGCCAGTTGTTACATAACCTGTAGCCAGTTGTTACATAACCTGTAGCCAGTTGTTACATAACCTGTAGCCAGTTGTTACATAACCTGTAGCCAGTTGTTACATAACCTGTAGCCAGTTGTTACACAACCTGTAGCCAGTTGTTACATAACCTGTAGCCAGTTGTTACATAACCTGTAGCCAGTTGTTACACAACCTGTAGCCAGTTGTTACATAACCTGTAGCCAGTTGTTACATAACCTGTAGCCAGTTATTACATAACCTGTAGCCAGTTATTACATAACCTATAGCCATGTTGCCAGTTGTTACATAACCTATAGCCCTGTTGCCAGTTGTTACATAACCTATAGCCAGTTGTTACATAACCTATAGCCTAGCACTGTTACTAGTTATTTACATAACATTTTGCCTAGACTTGTTACTAGTTACCCTAGCCTAGACCAGGTATTACTTAACATATAGCCTAGACTTGTTACAAGTTATTACATAACATATAGCCTAGACCAGTTATTACTTAACATATAACCTAGACTTGTTACAAGTTATTACATAACATATAACCTAGACTTACTAGTTACCCCTAGCCTAGACCACTTATTACTTAACATATAGCCTAGACTTGTTACTAGTTACCCCTAGCCTAGACCACTTATTACATAACATATAGCCTAGCCCTGTTACGAGTTATTACATAACATATAGCCTAGACCAGTTATTACATAACATATAGCCTAGACCAGGTATTACTTAACATATAGCCTAGACTTGTTACTAGTTACCCCTAGCCTAGACCAGGTATTACTTAACATATAGCCTAGACTTGTTACTTGTTACCCCTAGCCTAGACCAGGTATTACTTAACATATAGCCTAGACTTGTTACTTGTTACCCCTAGCCTAGACCAGGTATTACTTAACATATAGCCTAGACTTGTTACTAGTTACCCCTAGCCTAGACCAGGTGTTACTTAACATATAGCCTAGACTTGTTACTTGTTACCCCTAGCCTAGACCAGGTATTACTTAACATATAGCCTAGACTTGTTACTAGTTACCCCTAGCCTAGACCAGGTATTACTTAACATACAGCCTAGACTTGTTACAAGTTATTACATAACATATAGCCTAGACTTGTTACTTGTTACCCCTAGCCTAGACCAGGTATTACTTAACATATAGCCTAGACTTGTTACTTGTTACCCCTAGCCTAGACCAGGTATTACTTAACATATAGCCTAGACTTGTTACTAGTTACCCCTAGCCTAGACCAGGTATTACTTAACATATAGCTTAGACTTGTTACTAGTTACCCCTAGCCTAGACCAGGTATTACTTAACATATAGCCTAGACTTGTTACTAGTTACCCCTAGCCTAGACCAGGTATTACTTAACATATAGCCTAGACTTATTACCCCTAGCCTAGACCAGGTATTACTTAACATACAGCCTAGACCTACTACTACCACCCGCCCCTGTATAACAACAGTAGGTCCCAGTCACTGTGACCTGACTCTGCCTGTCTGTTTAGTCCTAACAAGGGAGCTGCTTGATGTTGTTGTGGTCTGTGTTTTCTCCAACAGCAGATAAAAGAAGCGTGTGCCACAACAGGGTGAAAACAACACGATAACCAGGCTGGTCTATAGGCGTGTCTGCTGTCACAGTGTAAAGTTGATCAAATCTTACGCTCCAGGGGCCTATAGCTTGGATGTATTACTGACCTGGAGCCAGATCCACTGTCACTGACTGAACACACATCATTTAACACAAACAAACCAGGAAGTCCCAGAAATACTGGCGACAACAGCATCCTGTCTGTTAACACACAAACAGCAGTTCATTCAACTGAGACTACATAGAGACACTTATCAACAATCTGCTCTAAAAAACTACACATGGGATTCAGGAGAAAAGAGGAAGGGAAAACACAGAGGGAGAGAGAAAGAAAGAGGGAGGAGGGGCAAGGGATACAGGAAAGGAAAAAGACAGGAAGAAGAGATGGAGCAAAACAAGAGGAACATAATGTGAGACACAGGGTGACAGAGGGAGAGAGAGAGGCCAGTCTCTTGATCAGCTGTGCTGGTACCAGACCTTGTGGTATACTGAGCCCGTTAAACCAGAAAGACGTGTTTCACACCACTTGGCTTTTCAAGGTCGGAGCTGGCCTGCTTCCCTCTCTCCCTATTCCCCCTCCCTCTCGCTCTCTGGCTCTCTCCCCTCCAGCCTGCCTGCCTCCCTCCCTCCCTCCCTCTCCCCTCCAGCCTGCCTGCCTGCCCCCCTCCCACCCTCTCTCCTCCAGCCTGCCTCCCTCCCACCCTCTCTCCTCCGGCCTGCCTCCCTCCCTCCCAGGCAGAGAATCCAGTCCCATGGGACTACCTACCTAGTGCCTCTTTGTACTGTACACCTCTCTCACTGTCTCTCTCATTCTCCTTCGCTCTTGTTCCCTCTCCCTCCCTTCCTATTTTGCCCTCCCTCTCTCTTTCCGTCTCGTTTAGTCTCCCTGCCTCTTTCTACCTCAGAGAATAACAGCATCCTCCTCTCCCGGTCTCAAAGAATAACAGCATCCTCCTCTCCCGGTCTCAGGGAATAACAGCATCCTCCTCTCCCGGTCTCAGGGAATAACAGCATCCTCCTCTCCTGGTCTCAGAGAATAACAGCATCCTCCTCTCCCGGTCTCAGAGAATAACAGCATCCTCCTCTCCTGGTCTCAGAGAATAACAGCATCCTCCTCTCCCGGTCTCAGAGAATAACAGCATCCTCCTCTCCCGGTCTCAGGGAATAACAGCATCCTCCTCTCCCGGTCTCAGGGAATAACAGCACCCTCCTCTCCCGGTCTCAGAGAATAACAGCATCCTCCTCTCCCGGTCTCAGAGAATAACAGCATCCTCCTCTCCCGGTCTCAGAGAATAACAGCATCCTCCTCTCCCGGTCTCAGAGAATAACAGCATCCTCCTCTCCCGGTCTCAGGGAATAACAGCATCCTCCTCTCCCGTTCTCAGAGAATAACAGCATCCTCCTCTCCCGGTCTCAGAGAATAACAGCATCCTCCTCTCCCGGTCTCAGAGAATAACAGCATCCTCCTCTCCCGGTCTCAGGGAATAACAGCATCCTCCTCTCCCGGTCTCAGAGAATAACAGCATCCTCCTCTCCCGGTCTCAGAGAATAACAGCATCCTCCTCTCCCGGTCTCAGGGAATAACAGCATCCTCCTCTCCCGGTCTCAGGGAATAACAGCATCCTCCTCTCCCGGTCTCAGAGAATAACAGCATCCTCCTCTCCCGGTCTCAGAGAATAACAGCATCCTCCTCTCCCGGTCTCAGGGAATAACAGCACCCTCCTCTCCCGGTCTCAGAGAATAACAGCATCCTCCTCTCCCGGTCTCAGAGAATAACAGCATCCTCCTCTCCCGGTCTCAGAGAATAACAGCATCCTCCTCTCCCGGTCTCAGGGAATAACAGCACCCTCCTCTCCTGGTCTCAGAGAATAACAGCATCCTCCTCTCCCGGTCTCAGAGAATAACAGCATCCTCCTCTCCCGGTCTCAGAGAATAACAGCATCCTCCTCTCCCGGTCTCAGAGAATAACAGCATCCTCCTCTCCCGGTCTCAGAGAATAACAGCATCCTCCTCTCCCGGTCTCAGAGAATAACAGCATCCTCCTCTCCCGGTCTCAGAGAATAACAGCATCCTCCTCTCCCGGTCTCAGGGAATAACAGCTTCCTCCTCTCCCGGTCTCAGAGAATAACAGCATCCTCCTCTCCTGGTCTCAGGGAAAGAGGGATGGCAGAGAGATCCGACCCCCCTCTTTCTCTCTTACTTTCCTCTGAGACCACTACTATATCTGCGTCCCAAATGACACCCCAGTCCCTATATAGTGCAGCACTTTAGACCAGAGCCCTAGTCCATATATAGTGCAGCACTTTAGACCAGAGATAGTACTCTACACACCCCCCCCCCACTCTTTTCCCTTCATCTCACCATCTTTCTCCCCATCTCTCTCCCTCAGGCAGGGACTAGGGAGGGACCCCACTGTGACCTCTCACCTGGCTGAGGCTGGCTGGCTAACAGCCAGGTAATGGGATGGGTGTAGGTGAGAGACATCAACATGAAAGGCCGGTGATTGGAATGACTGATCAGACTAGGACTCCAGACAGTCTTTATTTCATATGTGGGGTTCCAGCCCTGAATGCTGATTGGCTGACAGCCGTGGTATATCAGATTGTATACCACGGGTATGACAAAACATTTTATTTTCTCTGCTCTAATTACGTTGGTAACCAGTGTATAATAGCAATATGGCACCTCAGGGATTTGTGGTATATGACCAATATACCACGGCTAAGGTCTGCCCAGGCACTCCGCAACGCGTCGTGCCTAAGAACAGCCCTTAGCTGTGGTATATTGGCCATATACCACAAATCCCTGAGGTGCCATATTGCTATTATAAACTGGTTACCAACCACACCCCCTCGTGCCTCATTGCTTAAATATAGGACAGGGGTGGTTTCCATGTCAAACACTCTGCAATAGATTTCTTTTTAAAGAATGTTTGCATAGCCGGCTAAAACTATAAACAAACATTATTTTACTAAATAAAACCACAGTAGAGATTGGAAACAGAATCTGTTCTGTAATTGGATGCCTTCTGGGGTTGGAAACAGGGAGACAGCATTATGACAGCATGTATCAGAGACACCATGAAAAGATGCTGCTGAAGCCCATTGAAGCCCACCCAGCCTAAACCAGCCAGGCAGTCACCCAGCCAGGCAGTCACCCAGCCTAAACCAGCCAGGCAGTCACCCAGCCAGGCAGCTCTGTGCTGTGGATGACTCATCCTAACAACACGACAGAACCCTCAAATCTACACCAGACGGACACTTGAAACACTTTAAGCCACAAAGAGAGAGAGAGGGGGAGCACCAGAACGGTGAATGTAATTCCACCACTATTGTCAGTTCATTTCCCTCTGTTACTTCTGCAGTTGTCATGATAACCTTCATGAGGGGACAGTAGGAACAAAAAGAAACCCTCCTAAGGGTGAGTATGGTTAGGCCCATGTCTCCAGGCAACCAGCCAACTGCTGTGTTTTGATTTGAACACAGGCAGCCAATCTGCGTGTACGGAACACATAACCCTGGGAGCTGATTTGGCAGCAGCTGTTTCACTCTGACATGGGATTGGCCGGGGAGGAGAACAGGCTTCCTGCTTTGTCTGTCCCCATCGGGCCACTCCCTCTGGTGTTAGGGTGAGCTCAGGACAAGCCTTCTCCTGGCTGGACGTGAGGGGGTGGAGAGAGGAGGCACTCAAACACCAAGTACTGTGACAACTCTCCTTAGGAAGAGAGACAGAAAGATAGTGATTCTCCCTCGCTCTCTTTCTCTAAAACAATACAGAAACACACTACGGAAACAGAAGGAACAGCAGAAATCAACTCAATGTCATTGAAGAATCCAGACTCTAACCACTTCTGGGAAAATTGGAAAACACTAAACAAACAACACGAAGAATTATCTATCCAAAATGGAGATGTATGGGTAAACCACTTCTCCAATCTTTTTGGCTCTATAACAAAGAACAAACAGCAAACACATATACATGATCAAATACAAATTTTAGAGTCAACTATTAAAAGACTACCAGAACCCACTGGATTCTCCAATTACCTTGAATGAGCTACAGGACAAAATACAAACCCTCCAGCCCAAAAAGGCCTGTGGTGTTGATGGGATCCTCAATGAAATGATCAAATATACACACCACAAATTCCAATTGGCTATACTAAAACTCTTTAACATCATCCTTAGCTCTGGCATCTTCCCCAATATTTGGAACCAAGGACTGATCACCCCAATCCACAAAAGTGGAGACAAATTTGACCCCAATAACTACCGTGGGATATGCCTCAACAGCAACCTTGGAAAAATCCTCTTCATTATCATTACCAGCAGACTCGTACATTTCCTCAGTGAAAACAATGTACTGAGCAAATGTCAAATTGGCTTTTTATCAAATTACCGTACGACGGACCACTTATTCACCCTGCACACCCTAATTGACAAACAAACAAAACAAAGGCAAATGCTTGATTTCAAAAAAGCTCGACTCAATTTGGCATGAGGGTCTGCTAGACAAATTGATGGAAAGTGGTGTTGGGGGAAACATACAACACTATAAAATCCATGTACACAAACAACAAGTGTGCGGTTAAAATTGGCAAAACAAACATTTCTTTCCACAGGGCCGTGGGGTGAGACAGGGTGCAGCTTAAGTCCCACCCACCCTCTTCAACATATATATCAACGAATTGGCACGGGCACTAGAACAGTCTGCAGCACCCGGCCTCACCCTACTAGAATCTGAAGTTAAATGTCTGTTTGCTGATGATCTGGTGCTTCTGTCCCCAACCAAGGAGGGCCTACAGCAGCAACACAACTAGACCCAACCAAATCATGAGAAAACAAAAAGATAATTCTTTCCAATGTGTCAAGTAATAAACAAAAAAACTGAGCAAACTAGAATGCTATTTGACCTTAAACAGAGAGTACACAGTGGCAGAATACCTGACCACTGTGACTGACCCAAACTTAAGGAAAGCTTTGACTATGTACAGACTCAGTGAGCATAGCCTTGCTATTGAGAAAGGCCGCCGTAGGCAGACCTGGCTCTCAAGAGAAGACAGGCTATGTGCACACTGCCCACAAAATGAGGTGGAACTGAGCTGCACTTCCTAACCTCCTGCCAAATGTATGACCATATTAGAGACACATATTTCCCTCAGATTACACAGATCCAAAGAATTTGAAAACAAACCCAATTTTGATAAACTCCCATATCTACTGGGTGAAATACCACAGTGTGCATCACAGCAGCAAGATTTGTGACCTGTTGCCACAAGAAAAGGGCAACCAGTGAAGAACAAACACCATTGTAAATACAACCCATATTTATGTTTATTTATTTTCCCTTTTGTACTTTAACTATGTGCACATATGACATTTGATCTGTCATTCTTTTGGAACTTTTGAGAGTGTAATGTTTACTGATATGTTTTTTTCATTGTTTATTATCCATTTCACTTGCTTTGGCAATGTAAACATATGTTTCCCATGCCAATAAAGCCCCTTAAATTGAATTGAGAAAGGACGACAACAGAGCGAGGGAGACGAGAGCGAGCGAGATCTCATCATGGTTTACCTCTCACAGAGAGAGATGTGATTTGTAGCCTACTACCTACCTACAGCAAGGTCATTAAATGTATATGGGCTGCATGAGGTAGAGAAGGGGGAAATAAATCCTAGAAGGGTTTAAGGAGAGCAAGAGAGAGAGAGAGAGCAGCCTGGGCTGAGCAGTTAAACAGAGAGAGAGCAGCCTGGTCTGCCCAGCTAAACAGAGAGAGAGCAGCCTGGGCTGACCAGCTAAACAGAGAGAAAGCAGCCTGGTCTGACCAGCTAAACAGAGAGAAAGCAGCCGGGGCTGACCAGCTAAACAGAGAGAGAGCAGCCGGGGCTGACCTCTGGTGACGGATACCTGTTGTCTTGTTGAGAGGTAAACTCTCCCCTCTGGTGACGGCCACCTGTTGTCTTGTTGAGAGGTAAACTCTCCCCTCTGGTGACGGCCACCTGTTGTCTTGTTGAGAGGTAAACTCTCCCCTCTGGTGACGGCCACCTGGTGTCTTGTTGAGAGGTAAACTCTCCCCTCTGGTGGCGGATACCTGTTGTCTTGTTGAGAGGTAAACTCTCCCCTCTGGTGACGGATACCTGTTGTCTTGTTGAGAGGTAAACTCTCCCCTCTGGTGACGGCCACCTGTTGTGTTGTTGAGAGGTAAACTCTCCCCTCTGGTGACGGCCACCTGTTGTCTTGTTGAGAGGTAAACTCTCCCCCCTGGTGACGGCCACCTGTTGTGTTGTTGAGAGGTAAACTCTCCCCCCTGGGGACGGCCACCTGTTGTGTTGTTGAGAGGTAAACTCTCCCCCCTGGGGACGGCCACCTGTTGTCTTGTTGAGAGGTAAACTCTCCCCTCTGGTGACAACCACCTGTTGTCTTGTTGAGAGGTAAACTCTCCCCTCTGGTGACGGCCACCTGTTGTCTTGTTGAGAGGTAAACTCTCCCCTCTGGTGACGGCCACCTGTTGTCTTGTTGAGAGGTAAACTCTCCCCTCTGGTGACGGCCACCTGTTGTCTTGTTGAGAGGTAAACTCTCCCCTCTGGTGACGGCCACCTGTTGTCTTGTTGAGAGGTAAACTCTCCCCTCTGGTGACGGCCACCTGTTGTCTTGTTGAGAGGTAAACTCTCCCCTCTGGTGACGGCCACCTGTTGTCTTGTTGAGAGGTAAACTCTCCCCTCTGGTGACGGCCACCTGTTGTCTTGTTGAGAGGTAAACTCTCCCCTCTGGTGACGGCCACCTGTTGTCTTGTTGAGAGGTAAACTCTCCCCTCTGGTGACGGCCACCTGTTGTCTTGTTAAGAGGTAAACTCTCCCCTCTGGTGACGGCCACCTGTTGTCTTGTTGAGAGGTAAACTCTACCCTCTGGTGACGGCCACCTGTTGTCTTGTTGAGAGGTAAACTCTCCCCTCTGGTGACGGCCACCTGTTGTCTTGTTGAGAGGTAAACTCTCCCCTCTGGTGACAGCCACCTGTTGTCTTGTTGAGAGGTAAACTCTCCCCTCTGGTGACGGCCACCTGTTGTCTTGTTGAGAGGTAAACTCTCCCCTCTGGTGACGGCCATCTTAGTACTACAAACATGAAAACAAGTTAAAACAGTCTTCTGGCCGTACAGTTAGTGTTCCTGACCCTCTCACTCTTTCTCCCCTCCGTCTCGTCTCTCGCTCTTTTCTTTCTCCCCCTCCGTCTCGTCTCTCTCACTATTTTCTTTCTCCCTCTCCGTCTCGCTCGCTCTTTCATTGTTCTTGGCAGGACTGAGGGCTAAATTCCTCCCATGTCTGGGCGTGCAGCTGTGCTGTGTGGACGGAGGGAGGGGATGAGAGAGGGAGCTGAGTGGAGGGAGGGAAGGAGAGAGAGGGAGCTGAGTGGAGGGAGAGTGGGAGAGAGAGGAAGCTGAGTGGAGGGAGAGTGGGAGAGAGAGGAAGCTGAGTGGAGGGAGAGTGGGAGAGAGAGGGAGCTGAGTGGAGGGAGAGTGGGAGAGAGAGGGAGCTGAGTGGAGGGAGAGTGGGAGAGAGAGGGAGCTGAGTGGAGGAAGGGAAGGAGAGAGAGGGAGCTGAGTGGAGGGAGGGAAGGAGATAGGGAGCTGAGTGGAGGGAGGGAGGGAGGGAGGGAGGGAGGGAGGGAGGGAGGGAGGGAGGGGAGGGAGGGGGAGCTGAGTGGAGGGAGGGAGAGAGTGGGAGCTGAGTGGAGGGAGAGAGTGGGAGCTGAGTGGAGGGAGAGAGAGGGAGCTGAGTGGAGGGAGAGAGAGGGAGCTGAGTGGAGGGAGAGAGAGGGAGCTGAGTGGAGGGAGAGAGAGGGAGCTGAGTGGAGGGAAGGAACTGTGGGTGTGCCACAGGGAGACCGAGGCTCCACTCCAGTAGGAAGACACTGCTGACAGTGCTAAGCCTCCATGCTGCCTCCACAAGCCTTCCACTTATCTGGGCTGACAGATCCTCTAGACTAGGGGTATCAAACATCCCTGTGGGATGGATGCGGCCCGCAAGCACATTCAATTCAGCACCCTGGTTGTTGGAGTAAAACATTGTTTTGTTTGTTGGGAAAAACAGACTCAATCAATAATGGACATACCTTTATTGTCTCACCACTCTGTCCAGCTTACTAACAGTCATCGAGACAAAAGCTAGACAGTCCGGGAACATCGGAAATTCCAAAAGCGATGGATAGAGGACTATTTGTCAAATTTTGACGGCGTGGAAATACAATCAATGTTAAGCCCTCAGGACATTGGAGAAAACTGAATTCGACCTGCTGGGTAAAATTAGTTTAGGTTCTGGGTTCACCACTCTACAGTGACAGACACCTTCAAAGCCAGCAACAGACACCTTCAAAGCCAGCTACAGACACCTGATCAAAACACAACCAGTAAATTGTTCCTTCCATGAAGAGGCGCAGAGTAAAACCCAGCTAGATGACAGCTACACCTGCTGAGTAGTACCTCAGCACATCCCTTATCTTGTCAGTATGATTACAGGTAGGACGTGATAACACCTTATCAGCAGATTACAAACTTCAGATAGTCCAATGATAAATTACCCACAATGCCGAGGTTCAAATCCAGATCGCTGGCTGATAAGATGTCCTTTATAAATGTAACCTTTAACCAGAGACCTGGTCGTTTTGGACCTGGTCGTTTGGGTCCTGGTCGTTTGGGTCCTGATCCTGGTGGTTTTGGACCTGGTCGTTATAGACCTGGTCCTGGCCGTTTTGGACCTGGTCGTTTTGGACCTGGTCATTATAGACCTGGTCCTGGCCGTTTTGGACCTGGTCGTTTTGGTCCTGGTCGTTATAGACTTGGTCGTTGTAGACCTGGTCATTTTGGTCCTGGTCGTTGTAGACCTGGTCATTTTGGTCCTGGTCGTTGTAGACCTGGTCATTTTGGTCCTGGTCGTTGTAGACCTGGTCCTGGTCGTTTTGGTCCTGGTCCTGGTCGTTTTGGTCCTGGTCGTTATAGACCTGGTCCTGGTCGTTATGGTCCTGGTCGTTATAGACCTGGTCCTGGTCGTTATAGACCTGGTCGTTTTGGAGCTGCACAATTCATGCCTCTAGCTGTAGACAGTAAATACAATCTAAGAAGCTTTGGGACAATAGTCCCAAAAATGAACAACTTATCCAGACATCAATAAGGAACGCTCCAGTCAACTCACAAGTGTGTTGTACTAGTCATCTGTGTTAAATGACATGTTCCAGTCAGCATTACATTCAATAAGTATAACAGAGGTTGGTTGTATCCCTGAGAGGACAGGGGAAATACCTCCCCATGTCTACCACTATTATACAGGATCCTGCTGCTGTGAAGCCAACAAGTCCTCTCCTCTCTCCTGGGTACTGTTAACATCCTGGTACAAGTCCTCTCCTCTCCTCAGGGTACTGTTAACATCCTGGTACAAGTCCTCTCCTCTCCTCAGGGTACTGTTAACATCCTGGTACAAGTCCTCTCCTCAGGGTACTGTTAACATCCTGGTACAAGTCCTCTCCTCTCCTCAGGGTACTGTTAGTTAACATCCTGGTACAAGTCCTCTCCTGGGTACTGTTAGTTAACATCCTGGTACAAGTCCTCTCCTGGGTACTGTTAGTTAACATCCTGGTACAAGTCCTCTCCTGGGTACTGTTAGTTAACATCCTGGTACAAGTCCTCTCATCTCTCCTGGGTACTGTTAGTTAACATCCTGGTACAAGTCCTCTCCTGGGTACTGTTAGTTAACATCGTGGTACAAGTCCTCTCCTGGGTACTGTTAGTTAACATCCTAGTACAAGTCCTCTCCTCTCTCCTGGGTACTGTTAGTTAACATCCTGGTACAAGTCCTCTCTCCTGGGTACTGTTAGTTATCATCCTGGTACAAGTCCTCTCCTGGGTACTGTTAGTTAACATCCTGGTACAAGTCCTCTCCTGGGTACTGTTAGTTAACATCCTGGTACAAGTCCTCTCCTGGGTACTGTTAGTTAACATCCTGGTACAAGTCCTCTCCTGGGTACTGTTAGTTAACATCCTGGTACAAGTCCTCTCTCCTGGGTACTGTTAGTTATCATCCTGGTACAAGTCCTCTCCTGGGTACTGTTAGTTAACATCCTGGTACAAGTCCTCTCCTGGGTACTGTTAGTTAACATCCTGGTACAAGTCCTCTCCTGGGTACTGTTAGTTAACATCCTGGTACAAGACCTCTCCTATCTCCATGGTACTGTTAGTTAACATCTTGGTACAAGTCCTCTCCTGGGTTCTGTTAGTTAACATCCTGGTACAAGTCCTCTCTCCTGGGTACTGTTAGTTAACATACTGGTACAAGTCCTCTCTCCTGGGTACTGTTAGTTATCATCCTGGTACAAGTCCTCTCCTGGGTACTGTTAGTTAACATCCTGGTACAAGTCCTCTCCTGGGTACTGTTAGTTAACATCCTGGTACAAGTCCTCTCCTGGGTACTGTTAGTTAACATCCTGGTACAAGACCTCTCCTATCTCCATGGTACTGTTAGTTAACATCTTGGTACAAGTCCTCTCCTGGGTTCTGTTAGTTAACATCCTGGTACAAGTCCTCTCTCCTGGGTACTGTTAGTTAACATACTGGTACAAGTCCTCTCTCCTGGGTACTGTTAGTTAACATCCTAGTACAAGCCCTCTCCTCTCTCCTGGGTACTGTTAGTTAACATCCTGGTACAATACCTCTCCTATCTCCAGGGTACTGTTAGTTAACATCCTGGTACAAGTCCTCTCCTGGGTACTGTTAGTTAACATCCTGGTACAAGTCCTCTCCTGGGTTCTGTTAGTTAACATCCTGGTACAAGTCCTCTCTCCTGGGTACTGTTAGTTATCATCCTGGTACAAGTCCTCTCCTGGGTACTGTTAGTTAACATCGTGGTACAAGTCCTCTCCTGGGTACTGTTAGTTAACATCGTGGTACAAGTCCTCTCCTGGGTACTGTTAGTTAACATCCTAGTACAAGTCCTCTCCTCTCTCCTGGGTACTGTTAGTTAACATCCTGGTACAAGTCCTCTCTCCTGGGTACTGTTAGTTATCATCCTGGTACAAGTCCTCTCCTGGGTACTGTTAGTTAACATCCTGGTACAAGTCCTCTCCTGGGTACTGTTAGTTAACATCCTGGTACAAGTCCTCTCCTGGGTACTGTTAGTTAACATCCTGGTACAAGTCCTCTCCTGGGTACTGTTAGTTAACATCCTGGTACAAGTCCTCTCTCCTGGGTACTGTTAGTTATCATCCTGGTACAAGTCCTCTCCTGGGTACTGTTAGTTAACATCCTGGTACAAGTCCTCTCCTGGGTACTGTTAGTTAACATCCTGGTACAAGTCCTCTCCTGGGTACTGTTAGTTAACATCCTGGTACAAGACCTCTCCTATCTCCATGGTACTGTTAGTTAACATCCTGGTACAAGTCCTCTCCTGGGTTCTGTTAGTTAACATCCTGGTACAAGTCCTCTCTCCTGGGTACTGTTAGTTAACATACTGGTACAAGTCCTCTCTCCTGGGTACTGTTAGTTAACATCCTAGTACAAGCCCTCTCCTCTCTCCTGGGTACTGTTAGTTAACATCCTGGTACAATACCTCTCCTATCTCCAGGGTACTGTTAGTTAACATCCTGGTACAAGTCCTCTCCTGGGTACTGTTAGTTAACATCCTGGTACAAGTCCTCTCCTGGGTTCTGTTAGTTAACATCCTGGTACAAGTCCTCTCTCCTGGGTACTGTTAGTTATCATCCTGGTACAAGTCCTCTCCTGGGTATTGTTAGTTAACATCCTGGTACAAGTCCTCCCCTGGGTACTGTTAGTTAACATCCTGGTACAAGACCTCTCCTATCTCCAGGGTACTGTTAGTTAACATCCTGGTACAAGTCCTCTCCTGGGTACTGTTAGTTAACATCCTGGTACAAGTCCTCTCCTGGGTTCTGTTAGTTAACATCCTGGTACAAGTCCTCTCCCCTGGGTACTGTTAGTTAACATACTGGTACAAGTCCTCTCTTCTGGGTTCTGTTAGTTAACATCCTGGTACAAGTCCTCTCCTCTCTCCTGGGTACTGTTAGTTAACATCCTGGTACAAGTCCTCTCCTCTCTCCTGGGTACTGTTAGTTAACATCCTGGTACAAGTCCTCTCTCCTGGGTACTGTTAGTTAACATCCTGGTACAAGTCCTCTCCTCTCTCCTGGGTACTGTTAGTTAACATCCTGGTACAAGTCCTCTCCTCTCTCCTGGGTACTGTTAGTTAACACCAATAGTGACCCCCCCAGCCATTCCCACAACACCACTAGACCCCCCCCCCCTAGCCATTCCCACAACACCACTAGACCCCCCCCCCCCTAGCCATTCCCACAACACCACTAGACCCCCCCCCCCTATCCATTCCCACAACACCACTAGACCCCCCCCCCTAGCCATTCCCACAACACCACTAGACCCCACCCCCCCTAGCCATTCCCACAACACCACTAGACCCCCCCCCCCAGCCATTCCCACAACACCACTAGACCCCCCCCCCTAGCCATTCCCACAACACCACTAGACCCCCCCCCTAGCCATTCCCACAACACCACTAGACCCCCCCCCCCTAGCCATTCCCACAACACCACTAGACCCCCCCCCCCCTAGCCATTCCCACAACACCACTAGACCCCCCCCCCCTAGCCATTCCCACAACACCACTAGACCCCCCCCCCCAGCCATTCCCACAACACCACTAGACTCCCCCCCCCCAGCCATTCCCACAACAACACCACTAGACCCCCCCCCCTAGCCATTCCCACAACACCACTAGACCCCCCCCCCTAGCCATTCCCACAACACCACTAGACCCCCCCCCTAGCCATTCCCACAACACCACTAGACCCCCCCCCCTAGCCATTCCCACAACAACACTAGACCCCCCCCCCTAGCCATTCCCACAACAACACTAGACCCCCCCCCCCCTAGCCATTCCCACAACACCACTAGACCCCCCCCCCCTAGCCATTCCCACAACACCACTAGACCCCCCCCCCCTAGCCATTCCCACAACAACACTAGACCCCCCCCTAGCCATTCCCACAACAACACTAGACCCCCCCCCCTAGCCATTCCCACAACAACACTAGACCCCCCCCCCCTAGCCATTCCCACAACAACACTAGACCCCCCCCCCCCTAGCCATTCCCACAACACCACTAGACCCCCCCCCCCTAGCCATTCCCACAACACCACTAGACCCCCCCCCCCTAGCCATTCCCACAACAACACTAGACCCCCCCCCTAGCCATTCCCACAACAACACTAGACCCCCCCCCCTAGCCATTCCCACAACAACACTAGACCCCCCCCCAGCCATTCCCACAACACCACTAGACCCCCCCCCCCAGCCATTCCCACAACACCACTAGACCCCCCCCCTAGCCATTCCCACAACAACACTAGCCCCCCCCCCCCTAGCCATTCCCACAACAACACTAGACCCCCCCTAGTCATTCCCACAACACTAGACCCCCCCCTAGTCATTCCCACAACACTAGACCCCCCCCTAGCCATTCCCACAACAACACTAGACCCCCCCCCTAGCCATTCCCACAACACCACTAGACCCCCCCCCCCAGCCATTCCCACAACAACACTAGACCCCCCCCCTAGCCATTCCCACAACAACACTAGACCCCCCCTAGCCATTCCCACAACATTAGACCCCCCCCCTAGCCATTCCCACAACACTAGACCCCCCCCCCCCCCAGCCATTCCCACAACACCACTAGACCTCCCCCCCTAGCCATTCCCACAACACCACTAGACCTCCCCCCCTAGCCATTCCCACAACACCACTAGACCTCCCCCCCCTAGCCATTCCCACAACACCACTAGACCCCCCCCCCCTAGCCATTCCCACAACACCACTAGACCCCCCCCCCCTAGCCATTCCCACAACACCACTAGACCCCACCCCAAGCCATTCCCACAACACCACTAGACACCCCCCCTAGCCATTCCCACAACATTACTAGACACCCCCCCTAGCCATTCCCACAACACCACTAGACCCCCCCCCCCTAGCCATTCCCACAACACCACTAGACCCCCCCCCCTAGCCATTCCCACAACACCACTAGACCCCCCCCCTAGCCATTCCCACAACTCCACTAGACCCCCCCCTAGCCATTCCCACAACACCACTAGACCCCCCCCCCTAGCCATTCCCACAACACCACTAGACCCCCCCCCCCCTAGCCATTCCCACAACACCACTAGACCCCCCCCCCCCCCCCGGCCATTCCCACAACACCACTAGACCCCCCCCCCCTAGCCATTCCCACAACACCACTAGACCCCCCCCCCTAGCCATTCCCACAACACCACTAGAGCCCCCCCCTAGCCATTCCCACAACACCACTAGAGCCCCCCCCTAGCCATTCCCACAACACCACTAGAGCCCCCCCCTAGCCATTCCCACAACAACACTAGACCCCCTCCCCCTAGCCATTCCCACAACAACACTAGACCCCCTCCCCCTAGCCATTCCCACAACAACACTAGACCCCCCCCCTAGCTATTCCCACAACACCACAACACCACTAGACCCCCCCCCCTAGCCATTCCACAACACCACTAGACCCCCCCCCCAGCCATTCCCACAACACCACTAGACCCCCCCCCCCCAGCCATTCCCACAACACCACTAGACCCCCCCCCCAGCCATTCCCACAACACCACTAGACCCCCCCCCCTAGCCATTCCCACAACAACACTAGACCCCCCCCCCCCTAGCCATTCCCACAACAACACTAGACCCCCCCCCCTAGCCATTCCCACAACAACACTAGACCCCCCCCCCTAGCCATTCCCACAACAACACTAGACCCCCCCCCCCCCCTAGCCATTCCCACAACAACACTAGACCCCCCCCCCCAGCCATTCCCACAACAACACTAGACCCCCCCCCCCCTAGCCATTCCCACAACACTAGACCCCCCCCCCCCCCTAGCCATTCCCACAACAACACTAGACCCCCCCCCCCCTAGCCATTCCCACAACAACACTAGACCCCCCCCGTAGCCATTCCCACAACAACACTAGACCCCCCCCCCTAGCCATTCCCACAACACCACTAGACCCCCCCCCCCTAGCCATTCCCACAACACTAGACCCCCCCCCCCCCCCCCCTATCCATTCCCACAACACTAGACCCCCCCCCCCCCCCCCCCCCCCCCCTAGCCATTCCCACAACACCACTAGACCAATTGTATTTTTTTCACAATGCTCTATTTTCAGGGATAAAAACACTCGTTGCTAGGAAACTCGGGGTAGGTGAGCGAACGCGCGCTCGAGCTAGTCGAGCTAGAGAGAGAGGGGGAGAGAGAGGGGGAGAGAGAGGGGGAGAGAGAGGGAGAGAGGGGGAGAGAGAGGGGGAGAGGGGGAGAGAGGGGGAGAGAGAGGGAGAGGGAGAGGGAGAGAGAGGGGTATAAAATAAAAGGCAGGAAGAGAGAGAGCTACTCTGTCTAAGAGGAGTACTCCAGGGAGACGCTTCATATCCAGTGATTAGTAGCACCTTCTACAGGCCTCACCTCCCCACAGCCATTAGAAAAGCTTCACCGCTCCTGACAGGGTTACGCTGTCGACCCACTACACTGTACCCAGCCAAAGAACAGTTAAGCTGTCGACCCACTACACTGTACCCAGCCACAGAACAGTTAAGCTGTCGACCCACTACACTGTACCCAGCCACAGAACAGTTAAGCTGTCGACCCACTACACTGTACCCAGCCACAGAACAGTTAAGCTGTCGACCCACTACACTGTACCCAGCCACAGAACAGTTAAGCTGTCGACCCACTACACTGTACCCAGCCACAGAACAGTTAAGCTGTCGACCCACTACACTGTACCCAGCCACAGAACAGTTAAGCTGTCGACCCACTACACTGTACCCAGCCACAGAACAGTTAAGCTGTCGACCCACTACACTGTACCCAGCCACAGAACAGTTAAGCTGTCGACCCACTACACTGTACCCAGCCACAGAACAGTTAAGCTGTCGACCCACTACACTGTACCCAGCCACAGAACAGTTACGCTGTACCCAGCCACAGAACAGTTAAGCTGTCGACCCACTACACTGTACCCAGCCACAGAACAGTCTACACTGTACCCAGCCACAGAACAGTCTACACTGTACCCAGCCACAGAACAGTCTACACTGTACCCAGCCACAGAACAGTTACGCTGTCGACTCACTACACTGTACCCAGCCACAGAACAGTTAAGCTGTCGACCCACTACACTGTACCCAGCCACAGAACAGTTAAGCTGTCGACCCACTACACTGTACCCAGCCACAGAACAGTTAAGCTGTCGACCCACTACACTGTACCCAGCCACAGAACAGTTACGCTGTACCCAGCCACAGAACAGTTAAGCTGTCGACCCACTACACTGTACCCAGCCACAGAACAGTCTACACTGTACCCAGCCACAGAACAGTTAAGCTGTCGACCCACTACACTGTACCCAGCCACAGAACAGTTACGCTGTACCCAGCCACAGAACAGTTAAGCTGTCGACCCACTACACTGTACCCAGCCACAGAACAGTTACGCTGTACCCAGCCACAGAACAGTTAAGCTGTCGACCCACTACACTGTACCCAGCCACAGAACAGTCTACACTGTACCCAGCCACAGAACAGTTAAGCTGTCGACCCACTACACTGTACCCAGCCACAGAACAGTCTACACTGTACCCAGCCACAGAACAGTTACGCTGTCGACCCACTACACTGTACCCAGCCACAGAACAGTTACGCTGTCGACCCACTACACTGTACCCAGCCACAGAACAGTTAAGCTGTCGACCCACTACACTGTACCCAGCCACAGAACAGTTACGCTGTCGACCCACTACACTGTACCCAGCCACAGAACAGTTACGCTGTCGACCCACTACACTGTACCCAGCCACAGAACAGTTAAGCTACGGAACAGTCTTCAAACACTGACAGCCGACCTGAGTATTAATGTAATGTAAGCCTATGTAATGACAGTATGCTCTTCATGTACACGCATCCTTCCTCTCTCCCTTGAAGTAACCTCATCTCTGATCTAACACGACTGATCTACCATCGACAACAATGTAGTAGTGTATAGTAAAGCAATAAGGCCAGAGGGGGTGTGGCATATGGGCAATATAACATGGCTAAGGGCTATTCGTACCCACGACGCAACACGGAGTGCCTGGTGGTATATTGGCCATATACCACAAACCTCTGGGGTGCCTTATTGCTATTATAAACTGGTTACCAACGTAATTAGAGCAGTAACAATTGTCATACCCGTGGTATACGGTCTGATATACCATGGCTTTCAGCCAATCAGCATTCAAGTCTCTCCACTCCTCAAGACATCAACACTAGACTCATTGACGTTACAAACTATAGACCTGCATCCCTTCTTTTCTCACCAAAACACTTGAGCGTTCTGTCTCTGCTCAACTTTGTCATCTCTCTCAGAACAATCTTCTGGACCCGAACCAGTCAGGCTTCAAGACGGGTCACTCAACCGAGACTGCTCTTCTCTGTGCCACGGAGGCTGTCCTCACTGCAAAAGCTGACACTCTTCTGTTCTCATCCTCCTAGATCTATCCACTGCCATTGAGACCGTGAACCATCCTCCTCTCCCCCCTCTCAGGGCGTCTCAGGCTCTGCACACTCTCGGATTGCATCCTACCTGGCAGGCGGCTCCTACCAGGTGACGTGGAGAGGATCTGTGTCTGCTCCACGTACTCTCTCTACTGGTGTCCCCCAAGGCTCAGCTCTAGGCCCTCTTCTCATCTCTCTATACACCAAGTCACTCTGCTCTGTCATATCCTCACATGGTCTCTCCTATCATTGCTATGCGGATGACACAACTACATTTCTGACATCTCTGTGTGACTGGCAGATATCTCAACTTGGATGTCGGTCCACCACCTCAAGCTCGATAAGACAGAGCTGCTCTTCCTCCCGAAGGAGGCCTGCCCGCTCAATGACCTCTCTATCATGATTGCCAACGCCAGTGTCGCCTTCCCAGAGTGCAAAGAACCTTGGTGTGACCCTGGCCAACACCTTGTTCTCTCCAAACGTCAAAGCAGTGACTCGCTCCTGCAGGTTCATTCTCTACAACATCCGTAGAGTACGACCCTAACTCACACAGGAAGCGGCGCAGGTCCTAATCCAGGCACATGTCATCTCCCGTCTGGACTACTGCTACTCTGTTGGCTGGGCTCCCTGCTTGTGTCATCACACCCCTACAAATGATCCAGAACGCTGCAGCCCTCCTGGTTTTCAACCTTCCCAAATTCTCTCATGTCACCCCACTCCTCCACACACTCCACTGGCTTCCAGTCGAAGCTTACATCCACTACAATACCATGGTACTTACCTACGGAAACAGCAAGAACGGTCCCTCCCTACCTTCAGGCCATGCTCAAACCCTACACCCCAACCCACCATTCAACCACCTCTGGTCTCTTGGCTCTCCCACCCTCAGCTCCCGCTCAGCCCAGTCCAAGCTCTTCTCTGTCCTGGCACCCCAATGGTGGAACCAGCTTCCCCCTGAAGCTAGGACAACAGAGTCCCTGCACATGTTCCTAAACCATCTGAACTCCCCCCCCCACTCACCTAGCCTAGATATATTAAGATGAATACACTAACTGAAAACCACTCTGGCTAAGAGTGTGTGCTAAATGAAATGTATTGTGTCAGATCAGTTAGGCCTATTACTACAATAAATCAATAATACAAATGAATGCATTTTATTGATTGAGAACTTGAAAGAAGTCAGGAATCACTTCTAAAGTCTCCAGTCAGAGCTGTCAGTGTTTTCCTGCCAGAAAACTCTCGTCCCCATGGTAAAGAGGTGTGTGTGTGTGTAATACGTGTAATGTGTAGTACGTGTAGTGTGTAGTGCGTGTAGTGTGTAGTGCGTGTGTCTGTGTGTAGTATGTGTAATGTGCCAGCAGGCAGGGTGTGTAGGGGCAGCTGGCTGAGCAGCAGAGAACTGATGGGACATTGACCTGTAGAAGCTTCTAGCTGAGGGGAACAGACACACACGTGCACGGCTACATGCACAGAGACACACACATGTAAACTCATGTACTAACTATCATGTACTTCATGTACACACTTGCACCACACAGACACACACTACTCAACGGCTGATGATAGAGAGTCATAGCTACAGATATACCCTCACCTGAACCCTGCTGACAATGACACACGAGAGAGAGACATAGCTACAGATATACCCTCACCTGAACCCTGCTGACAATGACACACGAGAGAGAGTCATAGCTACAGATATACCCTCACCTGAACCCTGCTGACAACGACACACGAGACAGAGTCATAGCTACAGATATACCCTCACCTGAACCCTGCTGACAATGACACACGAGACAGAGTCATAGCTACAGATATACCCTCACCTGAACCCTGCTGACAATGACACACGAGACAGAGTCATAGCTACAGATATACCCTCACCTGAACCCTGCTGACAATGACACACGAGAGAGAGTCATAGCTACAGATATACCCTCACCTGAACCCTGCTGACAACGACACACGAGAGAGAGTCATAGCTACAGATATACCCTCACCTGAACCCTGCTGACAACGACACACGAGAGAGTCATAGCTACAGATATACCCTCACCTGAACCCTGCTGACAATGACACACGAGAGAGAGTCATAGCTACAGATATACCCTCACCTGAACCCTGCTGACAATGACACACGAGAGAGAGTCATAGCTACAGATATACCCTCACCTGAACCCTGCTGACAATGACACACGAGAGAGAGTCATAGCTACAGATATACCCTCACCTGAACCCTGCTGACAATGACACACGAGAGAGAGACATAGCTACAGATATACCCTCACCTGAACCCTGCTGACAATGACACACGAGAGAGAGTCATAGCTACAGATATACCCTCACCTGAACCCTGCTGACAATGACACACGAGAGAGAGACATAGCTACAGATATACCCTCACCTGAACCCTGCTGACAATGACACACGAGAGAGACATAGCTACAGATATACCCTCACCTGAACCCTGCTGACAATGACACACGAGAGAGAGACATAGCTACAGATATACCCTCACCTGAACCCTGCTGACAATGACACACGAGAGAGACATAGCTACAGATATACCCTCACCTGAACCCTGCTGACAATGACACACGAGAGAGAGTCATAGCTACAGATATACCCTCACCTGAACCCTGCTGACAATGACACACGAGAGAGAGAGTGAGAGAGACAGAGACCACTTATACCCTGATGAGTGGAGTAGGCTACCTCTCAGCATCTGGGCCTGTACTCATTCACAAAGCGCCTCATGATCGCTGATCTAGGATCAGGCCCCCCCCCGTCCATACAATCTTATTCATTATGATCTATTATGTTATATGGAAAACTAGTGTCTCAGAGTAGGAGTGCTGATCTAAGATCAGTTCTCCCCTTTAAATCATAATGAATAAGAGGTTATGGACATGGACGAACCTGATCCTAGATCAGCACTTACTCTGAGATGTGTTATAAATATGAATATGGGGCAATGGTCTATTAAAAAGGCTAAACTAAGGTACTCTGTGTAGAGTGTAATTGATTGATTATTATATAAACATGGGTTCAATCCAGCAGCATGCCACCCTGCATCCCACTGCTGGCTTGCTTCTGAAGCTAAGCAGGGTTTACATTTATTATGGATCCCCATTAGCTGCTGCCAAAGCAGCAGCTACTCTTCCTGGTCCAGCAAAATTAAGGCAGTTTATACAATTTTAAAACATTACAATACATTCACCACACTGTGTGCCCTCAGGCCCCTACTCCACCACATATCTACAGTACTAAATCCATGTGTATGTTATCGTGCGTATGTTATCGTGTGTGTCTGTGCCAATGTTTATGTTGCTTCACAGTCCCCGCTGTTCCATAAGGTGTTTTATATCTGTTTTTTAAATCTAATTTTACTGCTTGCATCAGTTACCTGATGTGGAATAGAGTTCATGTAGTCATGGCTCTACGTAGTACTGTGCCCCTCCCAGAGTCTGTTCTGGACTTGGGGACTGTGAAGAGACCTCTGGTGGCATGTCTTGTGGGGTATGCATGGGTGTCTGAGCTGTGTGCCAGTAGTTTAGACAGACAGCTCGGTGCATTCAACATGTCAATACCTCTCATAAATATAAGTAGTGATGAAGTCAATCTCTCCTCCACTTTCAGCCAGGAGAGATTGACATGCATATTATTAATATTAGCTCTCTGTGTACATCCAAGGGCCAGCCGTGCTGCCCTGTTCTGAGCCCATTGCAATTTTCCTAAGTCCTTTTTTGTGGCACCTGACTGAACAGTAGTCCAGGTGTGACAAGATTAGGGCCTGTAAGACCCACCGTGATGATAGTGTTGTTAAGAAGGCAGAGCATCGCTTTATTATAGACAGACTTCTCCCCATCTTAGCTACTACTGCATCAATATGTTTTGACCATGACAGTTTACAATCTAGTGTTCCTCCAAGCAGTTTAGTCATCTCAACTTGCTCAATTTCCACATGATTTATTACAAGATTTAGTTGAGGTTTAGGGTTTAGTGAGTGTTTTGTTCCAAATATAATGCTTTAAGTTTTATACATATTTAGGGCTAACTTATTCCTTTCCACCCACTCTGAAACCAACTGCAGCTCTTTGTTGAGTGTTGCAGTCATTTCAGTCGCTGTAGTAGCTGACGTGTATAGTGTTGAGTCATCCGCATACATAGACACTCTGGCTTTACTCAAAGTCAGTGGCATGTCGTTAGTAAAAACTGAAAAAAAGCAAGGGGCCTAAACAGCGACCCTGGGGAATTCCTGATTCTAACTGGATTATATTAAAGAACCCCCTCTGTGTTCTGTTAGACAGCTAACTCTTTATCCACATTATAGCAGGGGGTGTAAAGCCATAACACACATTTTTCCAGCAGCAGACTATGATCGATAATGTCAAAAGCTGCACTGAAATCTAACAAGACAGCCCCCACAATCATTTTATCATCAATTTCACTCAGCTAATCATCAGTCATTTGTGTAGGTGCTGTGCTTGTTGAGTGTCCTTCCCTATAAGCATGCTGAAATTCTGTTGCAATGTGATTTCACAGTAAACAAATTGACATCTGGTCAACAAAAAAAATCCAGAAGTTTACTAAGGGTCCTGGTCAGACTCTGGATGGGAGACCAGATGCTGCTGGAAGTGGTGTTGGAGGGCCAGTAGGAGGCACCCTTTCCTCTGGTATAAAAAAAATATTTCAATGCTCCAGGGCAGTGATTGAGGACATTGCCTTGTGTAGGGTGCTGTCTTTCAGATGGGACGTTAAACAGGTGCCCTGACTCTCTGTGGTCACTAAAGATCCCATGGCACTTATCGTAAGAGTAGGGGTGTTAACCCCAGTGTCCTGGCTAAATTCCCAATCTGGCCTTCATACCATCATGACCACCTAATCATCCCCAGCTTACAATTGGCTCATTCATGCCCCCTCCTCTCCCCTGTAACTATTCCCCAGGTCTTTGCTGTAAATTACAATGTGTTCAACTTACCTGGTAAAACAAGGGTTAAATAACAACACAAAAAAACAGCCTGACCAATCACAGTGATTTACCTCATGACCTAAGGGTGTATATTCTCAAGAGACTAAACGGTCTTCCTCTCCGTCTTCTCATCCAGCTGCACTTCAGCAAGACGACGGGAATAACAAACAGTTTCTCCTTCTGTTCCTACAGTCATTACCCAGGCTGTCTCCTGGGTAGCCACCACACACAGTATTGTATAGTACACTGCTAACATTGACATGTACACTGCGGGCCTACCAATGTGTCAAACAGTATACACCAGAAATGTAGGGTCTTCATTGGTATTCTAGAGTGGCCTCCTCTCCTCGTCTCCTTTCCTTCCTTCAGGAATGATCTGACAGAACCTGTACCCACCGGAGGTTTCTGGAGTGGGTGGGGAGCTACCAGTACCACACACAGTACATACACTATCCTGCAAATGTATGCATAGTATACCTGCTACACCAGACAGTGTGAAATATCATACACCAGAAATGTAGGGTCTTCATTGGTCCCTTTTCTTTGATTTTACTTTAAGAAGAGTGATGCTACCATTGGTCTCTCGTTTAGTTCCCTCCCTCGCTTTATTTGACCTCCTCCCTCGTTCCCTTCCCTCCGTTATCAGAGCTGTGTGTGTGTGTGTGTGTGTGTGTGTGTGTGTGTGTGTGTGTGTAGCAGCCCTGGCTACGAGATAATCTCTTTGTGGAGACACTTTAGTGCACTCCTGCGTGTGGAAATGGAAGCAAACAGCTGTTCCTCACAGAGAAGACATCCTCCACCCTTCCTCCTGCTCCCCCCCCCTCACTCGTTCTGTTTTGTTGTACCTGTGGTATACTGTCTGATTTACTATGGCTTTCAGGGCTCAAACCACCCAGTGTATAATGGTGTATAGATAATGATTCAGGTGGCCTGCCTGCAGCCCTGCACTTCAGACACGCAGTTCCCTGTGGAGACAGGCGTGCACACACACACACACACGCTTACAGACCAACACACTCGCACGTAAATACACATACACGCTCCGACGGGGCCATGCGTGGGTTACTAATGCCTTCATCACGTCTCTTCCTTCTCTGAGATGGTTCACATCATTAGTGTGTGTAAGGCAGGGACAATTACATGGCCCGACACACACACCACACACAATGACTAATCCAGCGCACGGCGAACGCAGCATCTGTTTGAAGGACGAGAGGAATATTGCTGGCGAGGCTGTTTTACTGAGGTCATGTTTCTATTGATGACGATGCCTGTGTGACTGTCTGAGTGAGAGACTGACTGTCTGAGTGAGAGACTGACTGTCTGAGTGAGAGAGTGACTGTCTGAGTGAGAGAGTGACTGTCTGAGTGAGAGAGTGACTGACTGACTGAGTGAGAGAGTGACTGACAATGCTGGAGAATCGAGTGTGAGAGACAGCAAGCAGGTAGTTAGTTAGCATAGCACGTCTGTGAGTAATCTTGACTGCGGGGTTAAATTTGACAGGGCTCAGTTGCATAAAACATCTTACATGTTCCCCTTAGGGTTTACACCTTAAGGAATAACTTCCCCTTACCTACAGGATTTAAGGGTGTTGCATATAGCCCCTCACACATTTCATTAGTTAAGGGCATCATTTAAGGGTTTTATGGCAGTTTGAAGGCATGTATGGCAGAAAGAGTCTTGGTTACCATGGAGATGACCCGATTCACTGACTGAAAGTCTCAAAGAGATCACATTGATTTTGGAAGATCGCAAAATAGAACTTCTACATCCAAGACAGGGGAAAACATTTTATTCAGAAGACAACACTTTCCTTTAGTTACTTTTCTCTCAACTTGTTTCAATTACTTTCTAACATGTCAAGCTAACTTGCAGAGTAGCTAGCTAGCTACCCAGGAGGCTTTGTAGCCACGGATTGTGCATCTTCCATTGTTTAGCTAAGTAGCTGGCTAGCTGGTGGATGTTTTCCTTCTGAAACCAGGGCAAAGCAGCATTCACCTCCACATATGCTGCGTTCATTAATATCTATACTGAACGAAGCACTTCAGGGACCTCAAGGGCACCCTTACATTTTACACTTCATTTAAGGGGGGAAATCCCTTTAAAATGTTTTGTGCAACTGACTTAAAGTTAAGGAAACTTAAGGGGGAAAATAACTTCCAAGATATTTTATGCAAACGCGGCAGGTAGCCTAGTGGTTAGAGCGTTGGACTAGTAACCGAAAGGTTGCAAGATCGAATCCCCGAGCTGACAAGGTAATAATCTGTCGTTATGCCCCTGAACAAGGCAGTTAACCCACTGTTCCTAGACCAGTTAACCCACTGTTCCTAGACCAGTTAACCCACTGTTCCTAGACCAGTTAACCCACTGTTCCTAGACCAGTTAACCCACTGTTCCTAGACCAGTTAACCCACTGTTCCTAGACCAGTTAACCCACTGTTCCTAGACCAGTTAACCCACTGTTCCTAGGCTGTCATTGAAAATAAGAATTTGTTCTTAACTTCTTATGCCTGGGGGGCAGTATTGAGTAGCTTGGATGAATAAGGTGCCCAGAGTAAACTGCCTGGGGGGCAGTATTGAGTAGCTTGGATGAATAAGGTGCCCAGAGTAAACTGCCTGGGGGGCAGTATTGAGTAGCTTGGATGAATAAGGTGCCCAGAGTAAACTGCCTGGGGGGCAGTATTGAGTAGCTTGGATGAATAAGGTGCCCAGAGTAAACTGCCTGGGGGGCAGTATTGAGTAGCTTGGATGAATAAGGTGCCCAGAGTAAACTGCCTGGGGGGCAGTATTGAGTAGCTTGGATGAATAAGGTGCCCAGAGTAAACTGCCTGGGGGCAGTATTGAGTAGCTTGGATGAATAAGGTGCCCAGAGTAAACTGCCCGGGGGGCAGTATTGAGTAGCTTGGATGAATAAGGTGCCCAGAGTAAACTGCCTGCTACTCAGGCCCAGAAGCTAAGAAATGCATATTATTAGTAGATTTGGATTTTATCAAGTTTCTAAAACTGTTGAATGATGTCTGTGAGTATAACAGAACTCATATGGCAGGCAAAAACCTGAGAAAAAATCCAACCAGGAAGTGGGAAATCTGAGTTTTGTAGTTTTTCAACTCTTTGCCTATGTAAATTTGGTCCGATTGCACTTCCTAAGGCTTCCACTAGATGTCAACAGTCTTTAGAACCTTGTTTGATGCTTCTACTGTGAAGGGGGAGAGAATGAGAGCTGTTTCAACCAGAGGTCTGGCAGAGTGTCATGAGCTCAGTCTGGTGCGCACCCGTGAGAGTTAGCTGCGTTCCATTGCATTTCTAAAGAAGATTTATGATAAAAACATCCTAAAGATTAATTCTATACATCGTTTGACATGTTTCTACGAACTGTAATATGACTGTCTGAACTTTCGCCTGGACTTGCCCACGCCTCCTGAGTTTGGATTTGTGAACTAAACGTGCGAACAAAAAGAAGGTATTTGGACATAAATTATGGACTTTATCGAACAAAACAAACATTTATTGTGGAACTGGGATTCCTGGGAGTGCATTCTGATGAAGATCATCAAAGGTAAGTGAATATTTATAATGCTATTTCTGACTTCTGTTGACTCCACAACACAGCGGGTATCTGTATGGCTTGTTTTTGTGTCTGAGCGCCGTACTCAGATTATTGCATGGTGTGCTTTTTCCGTAAAGTTTTTTTAAAATCTGACACAGGGGTTGCATTAAGGAGAAGAGGATCTATAATTCCATGCATAACACTTGTATCTTTTATCAATGTTTATTATGAGTATTTCTGTAAATTGATGTGGCTCTCTGCAAAATCACCGGATGTTTTGGAAGCAAAGCATTACTGAACATAACACGCCAATATAAACTGAGATTTTTGGATATAAATATGAACTTTATCGAACAAAACACACATGTATTGTGTAACATGAAGTCCTATGAGTGTCATCTGATGAAGATCAAAGGTTAGTGATTAATTGTATCTATATTTCTGCTTTTTGTGACTCCTCTCTTTGGCTGGAAAAATGGCTGTGTTTTTCTGTGACTAGGTCCTGACCTGACATAATCGTTTGGTGTGCTTTCGTCGTAAAGCCTTTTTGAAATCGGACACTGTGGTGGGATTAACAACAAGTTTATCTTTAAAATGGTGTAAAATACTTGTATGTTTGAGGAATTTTAATTATGAGATTTCTGTTGTTTGAATTTGGCGCCCTGCACTTTCACTGGCTGTTGTCATATCGATCCCGTTAACGGGATTTCAGCCGTAAGAAGTTTAACTGACTTGCCTAGTTAAATAAAGGTTAAATAAAAAATTTAAAAACCAGGCCCAAGTCCTCGGTGAAGCTCTCTTTAACCAATTAGGCCACCTTGTTTCTGGCACATCAGCTGCTGCAGAACAATCATTATGAGGACTGGGAGGGGAGACCAGGTAGTGGGGTCCGTCAGTGGTGGCTAGGGGACGGTTGTCCTAACCAACTCATGGATACTAGGGGGGCTAGGGGACGGTTGTCCTAACCAACTCATGGATACTAGGGTGGCTGGGGGACGGTTGTCCTAACCAACTCATGGATACTAGGGTGGCTGGGGGACGGTTGTCCTAACCAACTCATGGATACTAGGGTGGCCGGGGGACGGTTGTCCTAACCAACTCATGGATACTAGGGTGGCCGGGGGACGGTTGTCCTAACCAACTCATGGATACTAGGGTGGCTGGGGGGGCGGTTGTCCTAACCAACTCATGGATACTAGGGTGGCTGGGGGACGGTTGTCCTAACCAACTCATGGATACTAGGGTGGCTGGGGGACGGTTGTCCTAACCAACTCATGGATACTAGGGTGGCTAGGGGGCGGTTGTCCTAACCAACTCATGGATACTAGGGTGGCTAGGGGGACGGTTGTCCTAACCAACTCATGGATACTAGGGTGGCTGGGGGACGGTTGTCCTAACCAACTCATGGATACTAGGGTGGCTGGGGGACGGTTGTCCTAACCAACTCATGGATACTAGGGTGGCTGGGGGACGGTTGTCCTAACCAACTCATGGATACTAGGGTGGCTGGGGGGCGGTTGTCCTAACCAACTCATGGATACTAGGGTGGCTAGGGGACGGTTGTCCTAACCAACTCATGGATACTAGGGTGGCTGGGGGACGGTTGTCCTAACCAACTCATGGATACTAGGGTGGCTGGGGGGCGGTTGTCCTAACCAACTCATGGATACTAGGGTGGCTGGGGGACGGTTGTCCTAACCAACTCATGGATACTAGGGTGGCTGGGGGACGGTTGTCCTAACCAACTCATGGATACTAGGGTGGCTGGGGGGCGGTTGTCCTAACCAACTCATGGATACTAGGGTGGCTGGGGGACGGTTGTCCTAACCAACTCATGGATACTAGGGTGGCTGGGGGGCGGTTGTCCTAACCAACTCATGGATACTAGGGTGGCTGGGGGACGGTTGTCCTAACCAACTCATGGATACTAGGGTGGCTGGGGGGCGGTTGTCCTAACCAACTCATGGATACTAGGGTGGCTAGGGGACGGTTGTCCTAAACAACTCATGGATACTAGGGTGGCTGGGGGGCGGTTGTCCTAAACAACTCATGGATACTAGGGTGGCTAGGGGACGGTTGTCCTAACCAACTCATGGATACTAGGGTGGCTGGGGGGCGGTTGTCCTAACCAACTCATGGATACTAGGGTGGCTGGGGGGCGGTTGTCCTAAACAACTCATGGATACTAGGGTGGCTAGGGGACGGTTGTCCTAAACAACTCATGGATACTAGGGTGGCTGGGGGGCGGTTGTCCTAAACAACTCATGGATACTAGGGTGGCTAGGGGACGGTTGTCCTAAACAACTCATGGATACTAGGGTGGCTGGGGGACGGTTGTCCTAACCAACTCATGGATACTAGGGTGGCTGGGGGACGGTTGTCCTAACCAACTCATGGATACTAGGGTGGCTGGGGGGCGGTTGTCCTAACCAACTCATGGATACTAGGGTGGCTGGGGGACGGTTGTCCTAACCAACTCATGGATACTAGGGTGGCTGGGGGGCGGTTGTCCTAACCAACTCATGGATACTAGGGTGGCTGGGGGACGGTTGTTCTAAACAACTCATGGATACTAGGGTGGCGGTTGTCCTAACCAACTCATGGATACTAGGGTGGCTGGGGGGCGGTTGTCCTAACCAACTCATGGATACTAGGGTGGCTGGGGGACGGTTGTCCTAACCAACTCATGGATACTAGGGTGGCTGGGGGACGGTTGTCCTAACCAACTCATGGATACTAGGGTGGCTGGGGGGCGGTTGTCCTAACCAACTCATGGATACTAGGGTGGCTGGGGGGGCGGTTGCCCTAACCAACTCATGGATACTAGGGTGGCTGGGGGACGGTTGTCCTAACCAACTCATGGATACTAGGGTGGCTGGGGGACGGTTGTCCTAACCAACTCATGGATACTAGGGTGGCTGGGGGGGCGGTTGCCCTAACCAACTCATGGATACTAGGGTGGCTGGGGGACGGTTGTCCTAACCAACTCATGGATACTAGGGTGGCTGGGGGACGGTTGTCCTAACCAACTCATGGATACTAGGGTGGCTGGGGGACGGTTGTCCTAACCAACTCATGGATACTAGGGTGGCGGTTGTCATAACTTCCAAAATACCAGCCAAGCTCTGTTCCTGAACCAAGCTGAAGGGAGGATGATCTCAATATACAACCAGACCCAGTGTTCAGTGTTCACCCTCCGCTGCCAAGCTTTAGATTAAATTACAATTAGTGTATTACATCATAGGGTTCTAAATGTCAAGAGAACGTAGTGATATTTCCAAGTTCTAGAATCAGCCCTTTATTCCGTGTTAAAGAACATTCCGAGAGACAGAGACAGAAGCCTGGGAAAAGACTAGCATTTGATTACAACTCATTTTACCTTGAGCATCCCAAATGGCACCCTATTCCCTATATTAGAGCTCTGGTCAAAAGTAGTGCAATAAATAGGGAATAGGGTGCCAATTGGGACAAAGCCCTCGAAAGCCTCTATTCAAGGGCTCCGTATTGGATTTGAGTAGAAGCAGGGTGAAAAATGATCTGATGGTTGCCAGTGGCAGCCTCGCACAGGGAGAGTATATCCCTGATAGCAGCATAGCCTGGGCTTTGGAAGGGGCTGTGTGTACCGCAGCATTTCAAATCACTCAAACAGAACAAACCCTTCAAACAGGACTAGAGGCTTGAGCTTATGAGCTCAACATTAAGAGATATCCCTAAATATATTCATAAGTGGATTTCATTTGAGCCCTATTATTTCTTTAGTCTGTAGTTCTGTAAAACCAAGGCCGTGTTATGATGATCCAGTCTACTCCAGATATACAGTACCTGTCAAATGTTTGGACACACCTACTCATTCAAGGGCTTTCTTGCCAAGAACGTGCAAAGCTGTCATCAAGGCAAAGGGTGGCTACTTTGAAGGATCTCAAATGTAAAATATATTTTGATTTGTTTAACACTATTTTGGTTACTACATGATTCCATATGTGTTATTTCATAGTATTGATGTCTTCACTAGTATTCTACAATGTAGAAAATAGTAAAAATATAATAAAGACCTTGGAATGAGTAGGTGTGTTCTAAACTTTTGACTGGTATTGTACACAACTGCTTAGGATTGTTGCTTGTATTCATTCAGCTATATCTATCTCTAGATAGAATTCAACAGAAGCCTTGTACTGTTTTTCTTCAACCCAGAAGTGTGTGATTAGTGATGAACACACATTCATCCAGGTTGTATTTTCTCATTTACATCAACGACCTGGGGAATAGTTACAGGGGTGAAGAACGAGCCAATTGGAAACTGGGGATGATTAGGTGACCGTGATGGTATGAGGGACAGCTTGTGAATTTAGCCAGGACACCGGGGTTAACACACCTACTCTTACGATAAGTGCCATGGGATCTTTAGTGACCACAGAGAGTCAGGACACCCGTTTAACGTCCAAAAGACAGCACCCTGTGATTGTCCCCAAACACTGCCCTGGGGAATTGGGATATTATTTTTTAGACCAGAGGAAAGAGTTCCTCCTACTAGCCTTCCAACACCACTTCAAGCATCTGGTCTCCCATCCAGACCGACCAGGACCGACCCTGCTCATCTTCAGTGGCAAGCCAGCAGTGGGATGCAGGGCACTATGCTTCAATTACAATATAGTCACACATTTAGCATCAAATACTGTAACAAATACAGCAGCCAGCACTAAAACACACCAACCAAACAGCATCCTCACCTGATTGTGGAAGTTGAGCATGGTGGTGGTCTCTATATCCTTCTTCCCCAGGATCTCCATCTTGACCGGTGACGAGGGGAACTTCCAGGAGAAGTAGTCCAGGAAGTCTGGCAGGTAGGAGGCCGCCCCGTGGATGATGCCCATGACGTAATGAGCTGCCTGGGATGACGTGTCCTCACTGAAGGCCAGGGTAACAAACTCCTGGGCGAACAGCTGCATCTCCGCTGGAGACAGGGCCGAGAGCTCGCTGCAGTAGGCGTGTGCCACCAGGGCTCCACCGTTGGGTTGTTCCTCTACGTGGATGAAGCGGGCGAACTCCAGGTTCTCAAAGCCAGGCTGGGGGCACCGTGGCTGGGGCATCTGGAGGGGGGATGTCATGGGGGAAGCTGGGTCCCAACTGCTTATGCTACTGCTACTGCTATTGCTGCTGCTCCATAGGGGCTTGGAGAGGGACAGAGTTGGAGAGGGGCTGTAACAGTTCTCCTGTTTGATGGATGAGGTGGTGGAGGTGTGGTGGACGGGGAGCGGGGGTTTGAACTCTGTGTGGCCGTGGTGGTGGTGTTGGTGGTGCTGTTGTTTGGAGGCCAGGCCTGCGTGGAGCTCAGAGAGGAGACCAGCACACACGGTCTGGCTGGACCTGCTGTACATCTTGGGCCGTTTCCACTTCTCCCTCTCACTCTCTTTGTGTTTCTTCTTCTTTTTCTTCTTCACCTTCTTAATCTGGAGCTCCTCTGAGTTTATTTGGGGTTTCTGCTTGTCTAGAGAGAGAGAGGGGAGGAGAGAGAGAGGAGGGGAGGAGAGAGAGAGAGAGAGAGAGAGAGAGAGAGAGAGAGAGAGAGAGAGAGAGAAAGGGGGGAGCAGAGAGGGGAGGGGAGGAGAGAGAGGAGGGGAGGGAGAGAGGGGATGAGAGGAGGGGAGGGAGAGAGGGGATGAGAGGGGCAGAGAGAGAGGGGGGGGGAGAGAGAGGGGGGGAGAGAGGGGGGCAGAGAGAGAGGATGGCAGAGAGATGGAGGGGGGCAGAGAGAGAGAGTGGGGGGTGGCAGAGAGAGCGAGTGGGGGGGGGGGCAGAGAGAGAGAGTCGGGGGGGGGGGGGGGCAGAGAGAGTGGGGGGGGAGGAGAGACAGGGAAAATAGTGTTAATAACAGAGCTGTGAAGAACACCTGCATGCAGATTCACTATTACCCAGAGCATGTCTGGAATCTAGAGAGAGATGCACTACTACCCAGAGCATGTCTGGAATCCAGAGAGAGATGCACTACTACCCAGAGCATGTCTGGAATCTAGAGAGAGATGCACTGCTACCCAGAGCATGTCTGGAATCTAGAGAGAGATTCACTGCTACCCAGAGCATGTCTGGAATCTAGAGAGAGATTCACTACTACCCAGAGCATGTCTGGAATCTAGAGAGAGATTCACTACTACCCAGAGCATGTCTGGAATCTAGAGAGAGATTCACTACTACCCAGAGCATGTCTGGAATCTAGAGAGAGATTCACTGCTACCCAGAGCATGTCTGGAATCTAGAGAGAGATTCACTGCTACCCAGAGCATGTCTGGAATCTAGAGAGAGATGCACTACTACCCAGATCATGTCTGGAAACTAGAAAGAGATTCACTACTACCCAGAGCATGTCTGGAATCTAGAGAGAGATTCACTACTACCCAGAGCATGTCTGGAATCTAGAGAGAGATGCACTACTACCCAGATCATGTCTGGAAACTAGAGAGAGATTCACTACTACCCAGAGCATGTCTGGAATCTAGAGAGAGATTCACTACTACCCAGAGCATGTCTGGAATCTAGAGAGAGATTCACTGCTACCCAGAGCATGTCTGGAATCTAGAGAGAGTTTCACTGCTACCCAGAGCATGTCTGGAATCTAGAGAGAGATTCACTGCTACCCAGAGCATGTCTGGAATCTAGAGAGAGATTCACTGCTACCCAGAGCATGTCTGGAATCTAGAGAGAGATTCACTGCTACCCAGAGCATGTCTGGAATCTAGAGAGAGATTCACTATTACCCAGAGCATGTCTGGAATCTAGAGAGAGATTCACTACTACCCAGAGCATGTCTGGAATCTAGAGAGAGATTCACTGCTACCCAGAGCATGTCTGGAAACTAGAGAGAGATTCACTACTACCCAGAGCATGTCTGGAAACTAGAGAGAGATTCACTACTACCCAGAGCATGTCTGGAATCTAGAGAGAGATTCACTGCTACCCAGAGCATGTCTGGAATCTAGAGAGAGATTCACTACTACCCAGAGCATGTCTGGAATCTAGAGAGAGATTCACTGCTACCCAGAGCATGTCTGGAATCTAGAGAGAGATTCACTGCTACCCAGAGCATGTCTGGAATCTAGAGAGAGATTCACTACTACCCAGAGCATGTCTGGAATCTAGAGAGAGATTCACTGCTACCCAGAGCATGTCTGGAATCTAGAGAGAGATTCACTGCTACCCAGAGCATGTCTGGAATCTAGAGAGAGATTCACTATTACCCAGAGCATGTCTGGAATCTAGAGAGAGATTCACTACTACCCAGAGCATGTCTGGAATCTAGAGAGAGATTCACTGCTACCCAGAGCATGTCTGGAATCTAGAGAGAGATTCACTATTACCCAGAGCATGTCTGGAATCTAGAAAGAGATTCACTACTACCCAGAGCATGTCTGGAATCTAGAGAGAGATTCACTACTACCCAGAGCATGTCTGGAATCTAGAGAGATTCACTACTACCCAGAGCATGTCTGGAATCTAGAGAGAGATTCACTACTACCCAGAGCATGTCTGGAATCTAGAGAGAGATTCACTATTACCCAGAGCATGTCTGGAATCTAGAGAGAGATTCACTATTACCCAGAGCATGTCTGGAATCTAGAGAGAGATGCACTACTACTGAGAGCATGTCTGGAATCTAGAGAGAGATTCACTACTACTGAAAGCATGTCTGGAATCTAGAGAGAGATACACTACTACCCAGAGCATGTCTGGAATCTAGAGAGAGATTCACTACTACCCAGAGCATGTCTGGAATCTAGAGAGAGATGCACTACTACCCAGAGCATGTCTGGAATCTAGAGAGAGATTCACTGCTACCCAGAGCATGTCTGGAATCCAGAGAGAGATGCACTACTACCCAGAGCATGTCTGGAATCTAGAGAGAGATGCACTGCTACCCAGAGCATGTCTGGAATCTAGAGAGAGATTCACTGCTACCCAGAGCATGTCTGGAATCTAGAGAGAGATTCACTACTACCCAGAGCATGTCTGGAATCTAGAGAGAGATTCACTACTACCCAGAGCATGTCTGGAATCTAGAGAGAGATTCACTACTACCCAGAGCATGTCTGGAATCTAGAGAGAGATTCACTGCTACCCAGAGCATGTCTGGAATCTAGAGAGAGATTCACTGCTACCCAGAGCATGTCTGGAATCTAGAGAGAGATGCACTACTACCCAGATCATGTCTGGAAACTAGAAAGAGATTCACTACTACCCAGAGCATGTCTGGAATCTAGAGAGAGATTCACTACTACCCAGAGCATGTCTGGAATCTAGAGAGAGATGCACTACTACCCAGATCATGTCTGGAAACTAGAGAGAGATTCACTACTACCCAGAGCATGTCTGGAATCTAGAGAGAGATTCACTACTACCCAGAGCATGTCTGGAATCTAGAGAGAGATTCACTGCTACCCAGAGCATGTCTGGAATCTAGAGAGAGTTTCACTGCTACCCAGAGCATGTCTGGAATCTAGAGAGAGATTCACTGCTACCCAGAGCATGTCTGGAATCTAGAGAGAGATTCACTGCTACCCAGAGCATGTCTGGAATCTAGAGAGAGATTCACTGCTACCCAGAGCATGTCTGGAATCTAGAGAGAGATTCACTATTACCCAGAGCATGTCTGGAATCTAGAGAGAGATTCACTACTACCCAGAGCATGTCTGGAATCTAGAGAGAGATTCACTGCTACCCAGAGCATGTCTGGAAACTAGAGAGAGATTCACTACTACCCAGAGCATGTCTGGAAACTAGAGAGAGATTCACTACTACCCAGAGCATGTCTGGAATCTAGAGAGAGATTCACTGCTACCCAGAGCATGTCTGGAATCTAGAGAGAGATTCACTACTACCCAGAGCATGTCTGGAATCTAGAGAGAGATTCACTGCTACCCAGAGCATGTCTGGAATCTAGAGAGAGATTCACTGCTACCCAGAGCATGTCTGGAATCTAGAGAGAGATTCACTACTACCCAGAGCATGTCTGGAATCTAGAGAGAGATTCACTGCTACCCAGAGCATGTCTGGAATCTAGAGAGAGATTCACTGCTACCCAGAGCATGTCTGGAATCTAGAGAGAGATTCACTATTACCCAGAGCATGTCTGGAATCTAGAGAGAGATTCACTACTACCCAGAGCATGTCTGGAATCTAGAGAGAGATTCACTGCTACCCAGAGCATGTCTGGAATCTAGAGAGAGATTCACTATTACCCAGAGCATGTCTGGAATCTAGAAAGAGATTCACTACTACCCAGAGCATGTCTGGAATCTAGAGAGAGATTCACTACTACCCAGAGCATGTCTGGAATCTAGAGAGATTCACTACTACCCAGAGCATGTCTGGAATCTAGAGAGAGATTCACTATTACCCAGAGCATGTCTGGAATCTAGAGAGAGATTCACTATTACCCAGAGCATGTCTGGAATCTAGAGAGAGATGCACTACTACTGAGAGCATGTCTGGAATCTAGAGAGAGATTCACTACTACTGAAAGCATGTCTGGAATCTAGAGAGAGATACACTACTACCCAGAGCATGTCTGGAATCTAGAGAGAGATTCACTACTACCCAGAGCATGTCTGGAATCTAGAGAGAGATGCACTACTACCCAGAGCATGTCTGGAATCTAGAGAGAGATTCACTGCTACCCAGAGCATGTCTGGAAACTAGAGAGAGATTCACTACTACCCAGAGCATGTCTGGAATCTAGAGAGAGATTCACTACTACCCAGAGCATGTCTGGAATCTAGAGAGAGATTCACTGCTACCCAGAGCATGTCTGGAATCTAGAGAGATATTCACTACTACCCAGAGCATGTCTGGAATCTAGAGAGAGATTCACTACTACCCAGAGCATGTCTGGAATCTAGAGAATCAATGAGCAGAGGAGAGGAGGAAGAGAGGAGGCTCTGGTTGAGGTGTTACTGTAACCCTAAATCCAGAGGAACAACTACTGCCATCAATACATGAAGACCTTCATTAGCCTTGTATTATTACCATGGTCCCAACTATAGGCCTACGTGCCTCAGACAACTCCTCTGACTACTGACACGTGGCATGATTATATTACCACTCAAAAAGGAGCAAAACAATTGGGCTTACAATTAGACACAGAGGACAACTGAGTAATTATTACGATTGAATTACAGTAACCAGAGAGCTTGAACACTGCTGTTGGAAAACTGGAATAAACTGGATTCAGTGCACTGATCAGTTCAGTGTGTATTATTTTGGTTTGGCAGTCCAGGGGGCGGAACAGGGAAGCAGCCGTAGCAGTCCAGGGGGCGGAACAGGGAAGCAGCCGTAGCAGTCCAGGGAAGCAGCCGTAGCAGTCCAGGGAAGCAGCCATAGCAGTCCAGGGGGCGGAACAGGGAAGCAGCCGTAGCAGTCCAGGGAAGCAGCCGTAGCAGTCCAGGGAAGCAGCCGTAGCAGTCCAGGGAAGCAGCCGTAGCAGTCCGGGGGGCGGAACAGGGAAGCAGCCGTAGCAGTCCAGGGGGCGGAACAGGGAAGCAGCCGTAGCAGTCCAGGGGGCGGAACAGGGAAGCAGCCGTGGCAGTCCAGGGGGCGGAACAGGGAAGCAGCCGTAGCAGTCCAGGGGGCGGAACAGGGAAGCAGCCGTAGCAGTCCAGGGGGCGGAAGAGCCGTGGCAGTCCAGGGGGCGGAAGAGCCGTGGCAGTCCAGGGGGCGGAAGAGCCGTGGCAGTCCAGGGGGCGGAAGAGCCGTGGCAGTCCAGGGGGCGGAAGAGCCGTGGCAGTCCAGGGGGCGGAAGAGCCGTGGCAGTCCAGGGGGCGGAAGAGCCGTGGCAGTCCAGGGGGTGGAACAGGGAAGCAGCCGTAGGGGGCAGAACAGGGAAGCAGCCGTAGCAGTCCAGGGGGCGGAACAGGGAAGCAGCCGTAGGGGGCGGAACAGGGAAGCAGCCGTAGCAGTCCAGGGGGTGGAAGAGCCGTAGCAGTCCAGGGGGCGGAACAGGGAAGCAGCCGTAGCAGTCCAGGGGGTGGAACAGGGAAGAGCAGTAGCAGTATAGCAGAATACATCCAAAATGGGACCATAATCCCTGTTTAGTGCACTACTTTTGACCATGGCCCACAGGGCCAGATCGTGCCATTTGAGACACAGATGCCATTCAGAGGCAGAGCCACTGTAGGTGGGGCCGTTTGGCATCTCATCAGAACCAGAGAACTGTCTAATATTTTCAGATCACCTGCCAAATGACATGGTGTTACCTGTCTGCTGCTACCTGTGGGAAGCAGCTCTTTAAGAGTAGCCAAAAGAACAGCCTGATACATGATATCCATGCTCTGCTCTCTTTAGTCTATGTACAAGACTAATCAGCTCTACCCCCAAGCCTGAAGACTCCTGAACATCTAATCAAATGGCTACCCAGACTATTTGCATTGCCCCCCCTCCCCCTCTTTTACACTGCTGCTACTCTGTTATTATCTATGCATAGTCACTTTAATAACTCTACCTACATGTATATATTACCTTGACTAACCGGTGCCCCCGCACATTGACTCTGTACCGATACCCCCTGTATATAGCCTCCACATTGACTTTGTACCGGTACCCCCCTGTATATAGCCTCCACATTGACTCTGTACCGGTACCCCCTGTATATAGCCTCCACATTGACTTTGTACCAGTACCCCCTGTATATAGCCTCCACATTGACTTTGTACCAGTACCCCCTGTATATAGCCTCCACATTGACTTTGTACCAGTACCCCCTGTATATAGCCTCCACATTGACTTTGTACCGGTACCCCCCTGTATATAGCCTCCACATTGACTCTGTACCGGTACCCCCTGTATATAGCCTCCACATTGACTTTGTACCAGTACCCCCTGTATATAGCCTCCACATTGACTTTGTACCGGTACCCCCTGTATATAGCCTCCACATTGACTTTGTACCGGTACCCCCTGTATATAGCCTCCACATTGACTCTGTACCGGTACCCCCTGTATATAGCCTCCACATTGACTCTGTACCGGTACCCCCTGTATATAGCCTCCACATTGACTCTGTACCGGTACCCCCTGTATATAGCCTCCACATTGACTCTGTACCGGTACCCCCTGTATATAGCCTCCACATTGACTCTGTACCGGTACCCCCTGTATATAGCCTCCACACTGACTCTGTACCGGTACCCCCTGTATATAGCCTCCACATTGACTCTGTACCGGTACCCCCTGTATATAGCCTCCACATTGACTTTGTACCGGTACCCCCTGTATATAGCCTCCACATTGACTCTGTACCGGTACCCCCTGTATATAGCCTCCACATTGACTCTGTACCGGTACCCCCTGTATATAGCCTCCACATTGACTCTGTACCGGTACCCCCTGTATATAGCCTCCACATTGACTCTGTACCGGTACCCCCTGTATATAGCCTCCACACTGACTCTGTACCGGTACCCCCTGTATATAGCCTCCACATTGACTCTGTACCGGTACCCCCTGTATATAGCCTCCACATTGACTTTGTACCGGTACCCCCCTGTATATAGCCTCCACACTGACTCTGTACCGGTACCCCCTGTATATAGCCTCCACATTGACTTTGTACCGGTACCCCCCTGTATATAGCCTCCACACTGACTCTGTACCGGTACCCCCTGTATATAGCCTCCACATTGACTCTGTACTGGTACCCCCTGTATATAGCCTCCACATTGACTTTGTACCGGTACCCCCTGTATATAGCCTCCACACTGACTCTGTACCGGTACCCCCTGTATATAGCCTCCACATTGACTCTGTACCGGTACCCCCTGTATATAGCCTCCACATTGACTCTGTACCGGTACCCCCTGTATATAGCCTCCACATTGACTCTGTACCGGTACCCCCTGTATATAGCCTCCACATTGACTCTGTACCGGTACCCCCTGTATATAGCCTCCACACTGACTCTGTACCGGTACCCCCTGTATATAGCCTCCACATTGACTCTGTACCGGTACCCCCTGTATATAGCCTCCACATTGACTCTGTACCGGTACCCCCTGTATATAGCCTCCACATTGACTCTGTACCGGTACCCCCTGTATATAGCCTCCACATTGACTCTGTACCGGTACCCCCTGTATATAGCCTCCACACTGACTCTGTACCGGTACCCCCTGTATATAGCCTCCACATTGACTCTGTACCGGTACCCCCTGTATATAGCCTCCACATTGACTCTGTACCGGTACCCCCCTGTACATAGCCTCCACATTGACTTTGTACCGGTACCCCCTGTATATAGTCTCCACATTGACTCTGTACCGGTACCCCCTGTACATAGCCTCCACATTGACTCTGTACCGGTACCCCCTGTACATAGCCTCCACATTGACTTTGTACTGGTACCCCCTGTATATAGCCTCCACATTGACTCTGTACCGGTACCCCCTGTATATAGCCTCCACATTGACTCTGTACCGGTACCCCCTGTATATAGCCTCCACATTGACTTTGTACCGGTACCCCCTGTATATAGCCTCCACATTGACTTTGTACCGGTACCCCCTGTATATAGCCTCCACATTGACTCTGTACCGGTACCCCCTGTATATAGCCTCCACATTGACTTTGTACCGGTACCCCCTGTATATTGCCTCGCTACTGTTTTTTTTACTGCTGCTCTTTAATTATTTGTTACTTTTATTTATTTATTTAGGTTTGATTTGATTGGGAGTCCCATAGGGCGATGCACAGTTGTCCCAGCGTCGTCCGGGTTTGGCCGGTGTAGGCCTCATTGTAAATAAGAATTTGTTCTTAACTGACTTACCTAGTTAAATAAAAGGTTAAATAAAATATAAAAATAACTTAATATTTTATATTTAAATAATTAGTAGCTGCTTTTCAGAAATTACATCAAGGTTGTGACTGGAAAAAGATCAAAAACAAGGAACACAATAAAACTGGGTATTAGAGAGAAAACTACTGTCATTTATCAAACTAATAATAACACATAACACATTTACAAAAGGAAGGAAGTATTGATGCATTTTGGAAAAGTCCACACACCAGAACGTGTGATGCTAAGAAATATATATATTTTTTTTAATTAAAAGGTTTTATCGATAGTTACTTATTGCGATATGGACGACATTATCTAGACATTTTGACTCAAAGTATTGATTTGTAAAAAAATAACCGGTATTTTTCATCGTATAGCTTGTTCTTTTTAAATAGTGAGTCAACATGTTGTTTTCAGCAGTTATTTCCATGACTGGTGACTCATTTTCTCACTACAGCAGACACACTGTGAGCAATATGTTTGGAACATTAAACCGCAATATCAAATCGCAAAGTCCCAATGCACACACTTTAAATAATGCCACTTTAACGTTTACATATCTTACATTACTCATATCATATGTATATATACTGTACTCTATACCATCTACTGCATCTTGCCTATGCCGCTCAGCCATCGCTCATCCATATATTTATATGTACATATTCTCATTCACCCTTTTAGATGTGTGTATTAGGTAGTTGTTGGAGAACTGTTAGATATTACTGCACTGTCGGAACCAGAAGCACAATCATTTTGCTACACTCGCATTAACATCTGCTAACCGTGTGTATGTGACAAATAAAATGATTTGATTTGAGTATATCGGCACCTCAGTATCATGTTGATATAGTATAGTGAGGTCACTGGCAATTCAGCCCTATTCAGAACCTCAATATTGAGTCATATATATATATTTTTTTTTGTTTTGTTATGCTGGTTGTGTGTGGACTGACTCTCCACTACACACATCAACAAAACCCCCCAGCCATAAGATCCAGCCCGACTGCCCTTTAAAGTAGACCGACAGCACAGCTAAAGGCCTGCGGTTGGTTGTCTGATCCTTCACAAACACCCTGCCACGCCCCAAACATTCACAAACACCCTGCCACGCCCCAAACATTCACAAACACCCTGCCACGCCCAAACATTCACAAACACCCTGCCACGCCCCAAACATTCACAAACCCCCTGCCACGCCCAAACATTCACAAACACCCTGCCACGCCCCAAACATTCACAAACACCCTGCCACGGTCAAACATTCACAAACACCCTGCCACGCCCCAAACATTCACAAACCCCCTGCCACGCCCCAAACATTCACAAACCCCCTGCCACGCCCAAACATTCACAAACCCCCTGCCACGCCCAAACATTCACAAACCCCCTGCCACGCCCAAACATTCACAAACCCCCTGCCACGCCCAAACATTCACAAACCCCCTGCCACGCCCAAACATTCACAAACCCCCTGCCACGACCAAACATTCACAAACCCCCTGCCACGACCAAACACTCACAAACCCCCTGCCACGCCCAAACATTCACAAACCCCCTGCCACGCCCAAACATTCACAAACCCCCTGCCACGCCCAAACATTCACAAACCCCCTGCCACGCCCAAACATTCACAAACCCCCTGCCACGCCCAAACATTCACAAACCCCCTGCCACGCCCAAACATTCACAAACCCCCTGCCACGCCCAAACATTCACAAACCCCCTGCCACGCCCAAACATTCACAAACCCCCTGCCACGCCCAAACATTCACAAACCCCCTGCCACGCCCAAACATTCACAAACCCCCTGCCACGCCCAAACATTCACAAACACCCTGCCACGCCCAAACACTCACAAACACCCTGCCACGCCCCAAACATTCACAAACACCCTGCCACGACCAAACACTCACAAACACCCTGCCACGCCCAAACATTCACAAACACCCTGCCACGCCCCAAACACTCACAAACACCCTGCCACACCCAAACATTCACAAACACCCTGCCACGCCCAAACACAAACACATTTCAAAGCCCACCGTCTCCCACTCCTCCATGACATCATAATAGTACAACAACAACAAACACGGTGTGATGATATGTAGATATACAGGTAACTGCCAAAATAAAGGAAACACCAACATTGTATGTCAATAGGGCGTTGGGACACCACGAGCCGCCAGAACAGCTTCAACGTGCCTTGTCATAGACTCTACAAGTGTCTGGAACCAGACATTTCATAACTTGCTGTTTTGTTGATGGAGGTAGAAAACTCTGTCTCAGTCACCGCTTCAGAATCTTCCGTAAGTGATGAATTGGGTTGAGATGTGGTGACTGGCATATGGTGAAACGTCAGATCCGGTGACAGACGGCAGTGGCATATGGTGAAACGTCAGATCCGGTGACAGACGGGCAGTGGCATATGGTGAAACGTCAGATCCGGTGACAGACGACAATGGCATATGGTGAAACGTCAGATCCGGTGACAGACGGCAGTGGCATATGGTGAAACGTCAGATCCGGTGACAGACGGGCAGTGGCATATGGTGAAACGTCAGATCCGGTGACAGACGGCAGTGGCATATGGTGAAACGTCAGATCCGGTGACAGACGGGCAGTGGCATATGGTGAAACGTCAGATCCGGTGACAGACGGGCAGTGGCATATGGTGAAACGTCAGATCCGGTGACAGACGGCAGTGGCATATGGTGAAACGTCAGATCCGGTGACAGACGGCAGTGGCATATGGTGAAACGTCAGATCCGGTGACAGACGGGCAGTGGCATATGGTGAAACGTCAGATCCGGTGACAGACGGGCAGTGGCATATGGTGAAACGTCAGATCCGGTGACAGACGGGCAGTGGCATATGGTGAAACGTCAACAAGTTGAGTGGTGTTTGTCACTGAAGCTCCTGCCGAACGTGCCTCAACAAATCACCCCTCTTTCAGAGTCCCAGAGATCTCTTCTTCTAGCCACAGTAGTCAAAATAACAGGCGACTGGGCCTGGACAGCACTTTTAAACATGACCCTAAGCACCATGGGATGTTAATTCCACACCTGTATGGAAGCACATGCTTTCAATATACTTTGCATCCCTCATTTACTCAAGTGTTTCCTTTATTTTGGCAGTTACCCGTAGATTTGTATACATGGTAGCGACTAGTCCGAGCCCGTGTTTATTTTGGTATGCGTGTTGCTCACGTGTGATGTGTGTGCGTTTATGGCAGGATGGTGTAGCTAGGAGCACATGTCTGTCAGAACAGGGGAGCCTGCTACAGTGACAAGGCCTCGTTCAGAGGAGCTACTGCTTCACTATAGCCCCAACACACACGCCTCTGGAGCACGTTCACCACCATATGACAGGATACAGAGACAGAGAGGGAGACAGAGAGGGAGAAAGAGAGAGCGAGAGCGAGAGAGAGAGAGAGAGCACGAGAGAGAGCGCGAGAGAGAGAGTAAGTGTGGTAGAGAAGGAGAGGGGGGAGCAGGAGAAAACAGAGCGAGTGAGGCAGTGTATTATAATGTGATGCTGTTAATCCAGAGAGTTCTAGCTCTTCCTCCCCCCCCCCCTCTACCATTTTACAAGTAGGACAGCAGGCCAGACAGTTACTCAAACCATGATCCCTGTGTGAGACAGAGGTCAGATGTGTCTAAACATACAGAGTACACAGTCAGGGTTTATCAAAACGGAGGTGGTGGGCGTGGCAACGGGCGCGGTCGGCACTGCTGAATTTTAGAGGCCCCTAATCTTGACGATGTAGATTTGTTTATGCTTTTTTAAAGTATCTTTAAGCCAATTTCCTGTAATTCTACACATTTCTCCATGGTGCTGAGAGACATGTTGCAGTTTCAAAGCTCATTTCCTGCAATTCTATGCATTTTGCCAAATGCTTTGTTTATTTTGCTCAAACATAAAATCAATACTACTAAATTCATCGTTTTTTGAATTTTCTATTCTCCCTGACTGTCTTAGCTTTTATTTTGCCGATGTTAGTTCTCAAAGATTATATCATACAAATATTAACGGGTCCATTATAATTTCTTCATACTTTGTAACGGGTTTCAGTTTTAAATTCACACTGAAAGCGTTTTCCCATCTCAAAAACAGATTTTGGGACTTCAGGCAGCCCGCCCAAGGATTTCAATGGCAGAAAACACCCTGCCAGTACACACACACAGAGCATGTGTCTCACAGCTGGAGAGGCCATACAACCAGCCCCTAAAACATATCCACTAAATGTTATGAAACAAACAGTACAAATACTGTAAGACAGAGACAAATAGAAACAGAATGGGAGAGAGGGTTTAATATGACTAATAGTAGACTGGGAGAGCTCAGCAGTAGCTAGAATGCTCTGGATTCCCCCCCAGCCTGCCTGCCAGGCAGCAGTACAGCAGCTCCCAGTACTACACTACGGCTCAGTATCTCTACAGTCTAGAGAGGCTACGAGCTCCTCACTAACAGGCCGCTGATGACCTAATCTAGGACAAGCTGACGCTCAGACTACGTATTACAGAGACTAAGCTTGCTGTGAATACAACCTCCAGTGTCACAGTGCATAGTCTAGTTATCTAGGCCAATCTGTCTGCACCTAAAACACCAGTTATAAACACAGAGAGAGACCGATAGTCAACTGGAAAAGCCTGCAGGAAGTTTATAAATATGATAGATTCATTTTGTATGCACACAAAGCAAGCAAGTGCTAAATATTTGCTCAAGGAGTACAGTTTTGTTCAAACATAATTCCAGAGGAGAGGCACATGACATTGAGAATACAGTTTCCCCCTGCACAGCATCTACACAGCATCAGTTTCCCCCTGCACAGCATCTACATAGCATCAGTTTCCCCCTGCACAGCATCGGTTTCCCCCTGCACAGCATCGGTTTCCCCCTGCACAGCATCTACACAGCATCAGTTTCCCCCTGCACAGCATCTACACAGCATCAGTTTCCCCCTGCACAGCATCTACATAGCATCAGTTTCCCCCTGCACAGCATCTACATAGCATCAGTTTCCCCCTGCACAGCATCTACACAGCATCAGTTTCCCCTTGCACAGCATCTACACAGCATCAGTTTCCCCCTGCATAGCTGAAGCAGCATTTGACAGCACCAAACAATGCCAATGAAATCATTCCAAAATGCCATAAATTTATCAAAACCCTAAAGCCACATGAATGGAATTGACAGTGTGTGTGTTCCAAAATCCACAGTAAAATTTAAATCAGTGGTGTGGGTGAAGAAGAGGAAGTCAATTACCTGTGTTGTCACAGCCTGGGATTGACTGCTGAACGCAAACAGTGTCTCTGGATGATTACCACACTGACACCGCCTGCCTGTCTAGTGGCGACACACCTGACACCGCCTGCCTGTCTAGTGGCGACACACCTGACACCGCCTGCCTGTCTAGTGGCGACACACCTGACACCGCCTGCCTGTCTAGTGGCGACACACCTGACACCGCCTGCCGGTCTAGTGGCGACACACCTGACACCGCCTGCCGGTCTAGTGGCGACACACCTGACACCGCCTGCCGGTCTAGTGGCGACACACCTGACACCGCCTGCCGGTCTAGTGGCGACACACCTGACACCGCCTGCCGGTCTAGTGGCGACACACCTGACACCGCCTGCCGGTTTAGTGGCGACACACCTGACACCGCCTGCCGGTCTAGTGGCGACACACCTGACACCGCCTGCCTGTCTAGTGGCGACACACCTGACACCGCCTGCCTGTCTAGTGGCGACACACCTGACACCGCCTGCCTGTCTAGTGGCGACACACCTGACACCGCCTGCCTGTCTAGTGGCGACACACCTGACACCGCCTGCCTGTCTAGTGGCGACACACCTGACACCGCCTGCCTGTCTAGTGGCGACACACCTGACACCGCCTGTCTGTCTAGTGACGACACACTGGCACCGTCTGTCTAGTGGCGACATACTGACACTGTCTAGTGGTGCTCTGGATAATATAGGCACTTAAAACACAGACACACAGAAACAAACATCCTCAAAGCTCAGTGTGACTATTACACTAAAGCAGCCATGTTTTTCTGTTGATTTCCAATTGTTGTTGTTGTTGTTGTCCTACTTTCTCTGCCATGACACAACGCACCGTCTCTGTTGAGTAATACGCTGAACCTCTACAAACGGGGCTCTCGGTGGTGCGTACTGAGAGCCCTCCTGTACTCCCTGTTCACCCACGACTGCGTGGCCGCGCACGACTCCAGCACCGTTTGCTGACGACACGACGGTGGAAGGCCAGAACACCGATGAGACAGCCTATAGGGAGGAGGTAAGTGACCTGGCAGTGTGGTGCCACCTCACCCTCAACGTCAGCAAGACAAAGGAAATGAAGGGCCGAGCACGCCCCCATTCTCAGCGACGGGAGTGGAGTGGGGTCGAGAACTTCAATTTCTTCTGTGTCCACATCACTAAGGAATTATCATGGTCCACACACAACAACCCAGTCGTGAAGAAGGCACGACAACAGAGGCTGAAAAGATTTGGCACGGGTCCTCAGATCCTCAACAAGTTCTACAGCTGCACCACAGAGAGCATCTTGACTGGCTGGATCACCGCCTGGTATGGCAACAGCTTGGCAATCCGACCGCAAGGCTCTACAGAGGGTAGTGCATACAGCCCAGTATATCACTGAGGCCGAGCTCCCTGTCATCACAGTCCTGGATGAGACAGTGCTGGGTGGGGTGAGTCCTGGATGAGACAGTGCTGGGTGGGGTGAGTCCTGGATGAGACAGTGCTGGGTGGGGTGAGTCCTGGATGAGACAGTGCTGGGTGGGGTGAGTCCTGGATGAGACAGTGCTGGGTGGGGTGAGTCCTGGATGAGACAGTGCTGGGTGGGGTGAGTCCTGGATGAGACAGTGCTGGGTGGGGTGAGTCCTGGATGAGACAGTGCTGGGTGGGGTGAGTCCTGGATGAGACAGTGCTGGGTGGGGTGAGTCCTGGATGAGACAGTGCTGGGTGGGGTGAGTCCTGGATGAGACAGTGCTGGGTGGGGTGAGTCCTGGATGAGACAGTGCTGGGTGGGGTGAGTCCTGGATGAGACAGTGCTGGGTGGGGTGAGTCCTGGATGAGACAGTGCTGGGTGGGGTGAGTCCTGGATGAGACAGTGCTGGGTGGGGTGAGTCCTGGATGAGACAGTGCTGGGTGGGGTGAGTCCTGGATGAGACAGTGCTGGGTGGGGTGAGTCCTGGATGAGACAGTGCTGGGTGGGGTGAGTCCTGGATGAGACAGTGCTGGGTGGGGTGAGTCCTGGATGAGACAGTGCTGGGTGGGGTGAGTCCTGGATGAGACAGTGCTGGGTGGGGTGAGTCCTGGATGAGACAGTGCTGGGTGGGGTGAGTCCTGGATGAGACAGTGCTGGGTGGGGTGAGTCCTGGATGAGACAGTGCTGGGTGGGGTGAGTCCTGGATGAGACAGTGCTGGGTGGGGTGAGTCCTGGATGAGACAGTGCTGGGTGGGGTGAGTCCTGGATGAGACAGTGCTGGGTGGGGTGAGTCCTGGATGAGACAGTGCTGGGTGGGGTGAGTCCTGGATGAGACAGTGCTGGGTGGGGTGAGTCCTGGATGAGACAGTGCTGGGTGGGGTGAGTCCTGGATGAGACAGTGCTGGGTGGGGTGAGTCCTGGATGAGACAGTGTGAGGTGGACCTGGAATCCTGTCCTTTCTACTCACATGTCTATCTTAAAAACACTACATAACATATAGTGACTGTACTGAAGACAGTGCTAGGTGGTGTTAGCAGAGGCTCACTCCTTGGTCTCCCTCCTGCTAGTACTGATCAGCACCACGCATGAACGGCAGCCTGCTCCGTTTCCTGTCCCCAGTCAGAGAGACAGACACAGGCCTGTGACTCCCAGCGCAGCCTCTCACACAGAGACCAGGCTCAGTCACACTGCAGTGCAGTAGTAGTAGTAGTAGTAGTAGTCACCACACTATGAAAATGAATACTCACTATCCTACACATTCTGCCATGGATGATGCTGTCTGAGTGACTCAAACACCACGGTGGGCACCATGCCACGACAAATATAGTCCTGAAAGCACCATTTTTAAAATGGTAGATTCTCCCTGACTGTCTAGCTTTTATTTTGGTGATTGTTAGTTCTCAAATATGATCTTATTTAAAAATATATATATATCCATTATATTTTCTACATACCTTATCTTTTTTTAAACTTTTGAACATACTGTAGGTGGCCCGAAAAACACTTCAGCGACTCGCTCAACTATTTTCTATGCAGAAAAACCTGTGTGTGTGTGTGTGTGTGTGTACACACACAAGGGGCAAAAGAGAGGGAAATCTGAGTCTGTGTTGCCTTGCTGTGATAGTCAAGCCTCTCACTGTTAGTCCTCTGTTGGGGTTAGAGTCATGACCTTTAGAGCAGACTGGTGTTGTAGAGCAGTCAGACACACAGTCAGTGTAGTGGTCATATTGACAGAGGGGGCTGGTGTACAGCATTAATAGCAGTCAGACACACAGTCAGTGTAGTGGTCCTATTGACAGAGGGGGCTGGAGTACAGCATTAATAGCAGTCAGACACACAGTCAGTGTAGTGGTCATATTGACAGAGGGGGCTGGTGTACAGCATTAATAGCAGTCAGACACACAGTCAGTGTAGTGGTCATATTGACAGAGGGGGCTGGTGTACAGCATTAATAGCAGTCAGACACACAGTCAGTGTAGTGGTCATATTGACAGAGGGGGCTGGTGTACAGCATTAATAGCAGTCAGACACACAGTCAGTGTAGTGGTCATATTGACAGAGGGGGCTGGTGTACAGCATTAATAGCAGTCAGACACACAGTCAGTGTAGTGGTCATATTGACAGAGGGGGCTGGTGTACAGCATTAATAGCAGTCAGACAGTCAGTGTAGTGGTCATATTGACAGAGGGGGCTGGAGTACAGCATTAATAGCAGTCAGACAGTCAGTGTAGTGGTCATATTGACAGAGGGGGCTGGTGTACAGCATTAATAGCAGTCAGACAGTCAGTGTAGTGGTCATATTGACAGAGGGGGCTGGAGTACAGCATTAATAGCAGTCAGACACACAGTCAGTGTAGTGGTCATATTGACAGAGGGGGCTGGTGTACAGCATTAATAGCAGTCAGACACACAGTCAGTGTAGTGGTCATATTGACAGAGGGGGCTGGTGTACAGCATTAATAGCAGTCAGACACACAGTGTAGTGGTCCTATTGACAGAGGGGGCTGGAGTACAGCATTAATAGCAGTCAGACACACAGTCAGTGTAGTGGTCCTATTGACAGAGGGGGCTGGTGTACAGCATTAATAGCAGTCAGACACACAGTCAGTGTAGTGGTCCTATTGACAGAGGGGGCTGGTGTACAGCATTAATAGCAGTCAGACACACAGTCAGTGTAGTGGTCCTATTGACAGAGGGGGCTGGTGTACAGCATTAATAGCAGTCAGACACACAGTCAGTGTAGTGGTCATATTGACAGAGGGGGCTGGTGTACAGCATTAATAGCAGTCAGACACACAGTCAGTGTAGTGGTCATATTGACAGAGGGGGCTGGAGTACAGCATTAATAGCAGTCAGACACACAG
>NC_052344.1:21340841-21388341 GCF_016432855.1 Salvelinus namaycush | reverse complement strand
CTGGTTATAGCCTAGCCCTGCCAAGGAAATACTCTGGGCCCTGATTATAGCCTAGCCCTGCCAAGGAAAGACTCTGGGCCCTGGTTATAGCCCTGCCAAGGAAATACTCTGGGTCTAAGTTATACGGCTAACTAGGGTCTGTAGTTTATCCTGGTCAAGGATTCGCCTAAACAGGGCGAATGGTCAACAGTAGTACACTAAACAGGGTGAATGGTCAACAGTAGTACACTAAACAGGGTGAATGGTCAACAGTAGTACACTAAACAGGGTGAATGGTCAACAGTAGTACACTAAACAGGGTGAATGGTCAACAGTAGTACACTAAACAGGGTGAATGGTCAACAGTAGTACACTAAACAGGGTGAATGGTCAACAGTAGTACACTAAACAGGGTGAATGGTCAACAGTAGTACACTAAACAGGGTGAATGGTCAACAGTAGTACACTAAACAGGGTGAATGGTCAACAGTAGTACACTAAACAGGGTGAATGGTCAACAGTAGTACACTAAACAGGGTGAATGGTCAACAGTAGTACACTAAACAGGGAACCATTTGAAACAACCATGTCACATCATTATCACCTTTCTGAAGGAGCTTCACCTCTCCGTTCTCCCTCTTGATCTCATTCATCACTTTGTGTTTCTTCTTCTTCGTCTTGTCCTTACTGGTGTGGTCTGAACGAGAGAGGGGAAGACAGAAGTTAGGGTGAGGCCTTGAGGGACATTTCAGGAGAGGGGCAGGTTATGTTACAGTTGATGAAAAGAAAGACTCACTCTCCACAGTAATTTAGCCAATTTAGCCAGCATCCCAAATGAGAATGGCACCCTATTCCCTACATATGGCACCCTATTCCCTAATGGCCCTGGTCAAGAATAATGCAGAAATGGCACCCTATTCTCTACATATGGCACCCTATTCCCTAATGGCCCTGGTCAAGAATAATGCAGAAATGGCACCCTATTCTCTACATATGGCACCCTATTCCCTAATGGCCCTGGTCTAGAATAATGCAGAAATGGCACCCTATTCTCTACATATGGCACCCTATTCCCTAATGGCCCTGGTCAAGAATAATGCAGAAATGGCACCCTATTCTCTACATATGGCACCCTATTCCCTAATGGCCCTGGTCTAGAATAATGCAGAAATGGCACCCTATTCTCTACATATGGCACCCTATTCCCTAATGGCCCTGGTCTAGAATAAAGCAGAAATGGCACCCTATTCCCTACATATGGCACCCTATTCCCTACATATGGCACCCTATTCCCTAATGGCCCTGGTCAAGAATAATGCAGAAATGGCACCCTATTCTCTACATATGGCACCCTATTCCCTAATGGCCCTGGTCAAGAATAATGCAGAAATGGCACCCTATTCTCTACATATGGCACCCTATTCCCTAATGGCCCTGGTCTAGAATAATGCAGAAATGGCACCCTATTCTCTACATATGGCACCCTATTCCCTAATGGCCCTGGTCAAGAATAATGCAGAAATGGCACCCTATTCTCTACATATGGCACCCTATTCCCTAATGGCCCTGGTCTAGAATAATGCAGAAATGGCACCCTATTCTCTACATATGGCACCCTATTCCCTAATGGCCCTGGTCTAGAATAATGCAGAAATGGCACCCTATTCTCTACATATGGCACCCTATTCCCTAATGGCCCTGGTCTAGAATAAAGCAGAAATGGCACCCTATTCCCTACATATGGCACCCTATTCTCTACATATGGCACCCTATTCCCTAATGGCCCTGGTCTAGAATAATGCAGAAATGGCACCCTATTCCCTACATATGGCACCCTATTCTCTACATATGGCACCCTATTCTCTACATATGGCACCCTATTCTCTAATGGCCCTGGTCAAGAGTAATGCAGAAATGGCACCCTATTCCCTACATATGGCACCCTATTCTCTAATGGCCCTGGTCAAGAGTAATGCAGAAATGGCACCCTATTCCCTACATATGGCACCCTATTCCCTAATGGCCCTGGTCAAGAGAAATGCAGGGTATAGGGTGTCATTTGGGACGCAGACTGACTCTGTAATTTACTGATTCCTAACTGCTTTCCAGTCTGAAGGACGACAGGTTCTCAAAGAAAGCCAGACTTTTTTACAAGACAGGCTATCGCCGACATTTGAGGAAAGCAATTTAAGGGCGTCGCTGAAATGCGATCTCTTAGATGTTCAGCTGTTAAAACACACAGGACAACGTAATTAGTGTTATCACTCTGATGACTACTTGATCGGTGGCTAGCATGATTATACAGCTCGGCATTATTGGACAGTTTCACAAATGGCAGGTAGAAAAGTATTATGCCAATTTACAGAAACTGCAGTAAAATGTCAAACTGCAATGAACATGATCAAAATAGCATTATATGAAAATTATTATAATCTAGGCCGAGCCATTTATGAACACGTCGTAGGTGGGAAGCTCAGTGGAGAAAAGGGCCCCGAAACAGCAAGGTAAAATCCAATTAAAAGACAAAGGCAGGCAGAAAGTGTAGTGACCCATCAGTAAGTCAGTAATTACACCGTACGTGTAACCATGACATCTACAGTGAAACACTCAGAGGAACTGAAGAGCCAAGTGACCATAAGGTCTGGAACCAACAGGACCCTGAACAGCTTCTACCCCCAAGCCATAAGACTGATAAATAGTTCAATAGTTCACCAAAAAGCTACCCGGACTATGTACATTGAGTCTTTTTGCACTAACTGAGTCACCACATACGCTTCTGCCTAGTCAAATCAAAAGTTAATCGTTACAGTGAAACGCTGAACACAACGGGTGTAGTAGACGTTACAGTGAAACGCTGAACACAACGGGTATAGTAGACGTTACAGTGAAATGCTGAATACAACAGGTGTAGACGTTACAGTGAAACGCTGAACACAACGGGTGTAGTAGACGTTACAGTGAAACGCTGAACACAACGGGTGTAGTAGACGTTACAGTGAAACGCTGAATACAACGGGTATAGTAGACGTTACAGTGAAACGCTGAATACAACAGGTATAGTAGACGTTACAGTGAAACGCTGAACACAACGGGTGTAGTAGACGTTACAGTGAAACGCTGAACACAACGGGTGTAGTAGACGTTACAGTGAAATGCTGAATACAACAGGTGTAGACGTTACAGTGAAACGCTGAACACAACGGGTATAGTAGACGTTACAGTGAAATGCTGAATACAACAGGTGTAGACGTTACAGTGAAATGCGTACTTATGAGCCCTTTCCCAACAACGCAGAGAAAAAAATAAAAAGTAAATAAGAAATACTTTCTTAAATATTAACAATAAACAAAAACGATGAGGAGTACCGGTAACGAGTCAATGTGCGGTGGGATGAGGTAATATGTACATGTAGGTTGGGGTAAAAGAGACTAGGCAATCAGGATAGATGATAAACAGTAGCAGCAGCATATGTGAAGAGTGTGAAAGTGTGTCAATATGCGTGTGTGTACTGTGTGCGAGTGTGTGTGCATATTTATTTATATATATATATATATATATGGAGTCCAGTGCAAGAATGTCAGTAAAATAAATACAAATAATACAGAGGGGGGTCAACAGCAGGTAGAAGACATGTAAACACAAGGCATGTTTACTGGGGTCTTACAGCAGGTAGAAGACATGTAAACACAAGGCATGTTTACTGGGGTCTTACAGCAGGTAGAAGACATGTAAACACAAGGCATGTTTACTGGGGTCTTACAGCAGGTAGAAGACATGTAAACACAAGGCATGTTTACTGGGGTCTTACAGCAGGTAGAAGACATGTAAACACAAGGCATGTTTACTGGGGTCTTACAGCAGGTAGAAGACATGTAAACACAAGGCATGTTTACTGGGGTCTTACAGCAGGTAGAAGACATGTAAACACAAGGCATGTTTACTGGGGTCTTACAGCAGGTAGAAGACATGTAAACACAAGGCATGTTTACTGGGGTCTTACAGCAGGTAGAAGACATGTAAACACAAGGCATGTTTACTGGGGTCTTACAGCAGGTAGAAGACATGTAAACACAAGGCATGTTTACTGGGGTCTTACAGCAGGTAGAAGACATGTAAACACAAGGCATGTTTACTGGGGTCTTACAGCAGGTAGAAGACATGTAAACACAAGGCATGTTTACTGGGGTCTTACAGCAGGTAGAAGACATGTAAACACAAGGCATGTTTACTGGGGTCTTACAGCAGGTAGAAGACATGTAAACACAAGGCATGTTTACTGGGGTCTTACAGCAGGTAGAAGACATGTAAACACAAGGCATGTTTACTGGGGTCTTACAGCAGGTAGAAGACATGTAAACACAAGGCATGTTTACTGGGGGTCTTACAGCAGGTAGAAGACATGTAAACACAAGGCATGTTTACTGGGGTCTTACAGTACAAAACCTTCAATCTGACACCATGTCACACCACTGGAATGTGTACAAGCTACAAATTCAAACGTTGGGCCTAATTGTTTTGTGGCCAAAAGGGAGAAGTAACAGTATTGCACAGCATGAGGCTTCCGATTGTTCAATAACTTGTTAATCATTCATATAAAATAATAAGTGACTCATTACTCCCTACTGGGGATTTTATCAGCCTAAAACAGCCCCTAAAATATGACTCCCTACTGGGGATTTTATCAGCCTAAAACAGCACCTAAAATATTACTCCCTACTGGGGATTTTATCAGCCTAAAACAGCACCTAAAATATTACTCCTTACTGGGGATTTTATCAGCCTAAAACAGCACCTAAAATATTACTCCCTACTGGGGATTTTATCAGCACCTAAAATATTATTCCCTACTGGGGATTTTATCAGCCTAAAACAGCACCTAAAATATTACTCCCTACTGGGGATTTTATCAGCCTAAAACAGCACCTAAAATATTACTCCCTACTGGGGATTTTATCAGCCTAAAACAGCACCTAAAATATTACTCCCTACTGGGGATTTTATCAGCCTAAAACAGCACCTAAAATATTACTCCCTACTGGGGATTTTATCAGCCTAAAACAGTATCTAAAATATTACTCCTTACTGGGGATTTTATCAGCCTAAAACAGCACCTAAAATATTACTCCCTACTGGGGATTTTATCAGCCTAAAACAGCACCTAAAATATTACTCCCTACTGGGGATTGTATCAGCCTAAAACAGCACCTAAAATATTACTCCCTACTGGGGATTTTATCAGCCTAAAACAGCACCTAAAATCATTGATATTATATAACACAGAAATGCAATAAATAGACGATCAACATTAGGGACATTCCACCAGGGTCATAGGAAGCATTACAAGTGTTGGTGCTCTATCTGCCAAAAACGCCTTGGATGTGTGAGAACAGGTCAGATCAAATGTATTTATAAAGCCCTTTTTACAATCAGCCGATGTCACAAAGTGCTTATACAGAAACCCAGCCTGAAACTCCAAAACGGCAATGCAGCTGCAGATGTACTGTTTGGTAACAGAATGACAGCACCAACAGCACAAACCGTCATTCTGTTATCAAACTTTGCATCTGCCCTGTTGTTCAAGTAAATGTGTTCCTGTGAAATGTTCCATGGACATTGTTACATGTAGTCCTTGTGCATAGCGGTGTATGATTTGTTTAAATTTGACATCATTGATTTGTGTTTGACATCCAGATTTTTCACTTTAAAATGTGTCTAAGCAACACTCTTACCCTGGAATTGCCCATCTCTCTCTCTCTGCTTGACTTGAGTTCAAGTCCTCCAGCTTCCACATCTCTCCCTCTCAACAGCCTTCTGTCCTACCAGCTCACACCTGCTTATCTCAATGGAGCCAACACCAGCCTGAACTTGGAATCCAACAGCAATGCAGTAGGCCTGTTCTTAATGCTGAGAATGAACTCCAGGTGAACTTGGAATAGAATTATAAATGTTCTTTTGAACTTTAAATGACCTTGGAATACATAGAATACAAACTTGAATGTATATTTTTTGGGCCTACTTGGAATCATCCTGTTACACTTCGAATTAGAACGCTGGAATATGTATCTGATCCCCTTTTAAGTATCTGTCACAAGGTCCCTCTGATGCCCTGAGGAGGTGGGGGGGGCTCTCCGTTTTATAATACATACAGTCTTCATTCCTCTCACATTGGTAAAATGTAAGAAATTAATTAGTCCTAATAGATTGGATCCAAACTAAACGGTATGAATAACATCCTTTGTGTTAGAATGACAGTTTGAGACAGATCTATTCATGTGGTTGATAGTGGCAGCACGCATGTAATAATATTCAGAGGTAGAGAACTGTTCCTTGACTCCACTGCCTCGTTCGCTGCTCTGTTATTTTGGGGGCGTGGTGGTGATACAAAAACAACAGTTGATGGCTGCCGATTGTTTATTAAACCGTCATTTGAACAGTCTTAAAACCACCCGTTACAATTAAAACCCCACTTGTGTGTAGGCCTAACGACCGGTCAATGTTTCGCCAACATGTCTCTAACGCTTTCCCAGAGCACAATGCTGATCTTACAGTTGTTTGTTTATACAACCACGCCAATTTGTTCCGCTCTGGTTGATCAATTGTATTTCCCGTTTGAATTTAACTAAAAACGTGTGTTTGTAAAATGTGCAATAATGTTTCCAACCGTGGCTTGACATCGGTTGGAAACAGTTTGAAGAAAAACGCTCGATACTTTACCGTTCGAACGTGCATTTTCTATGCAGGTTCAAGAGCGGGTAAATCCGCAGCCATTAGCCAAACATGCGAGAACAGCGAAACTCGGACAAAAACCTTATAATTTTGACGGTAAAAATGTCCTTAGATGTACAATCGTGCCTAGAATTAGAAATGTAAACGGTCTTTTCCAAAATAACACCAAAACTATTTGGAATAAGACGCGATAACAGACGCAGTTCTGGACTGGACACATTGTCATACTGCACAGCGCACACTGTCGGCCCCACATGCTTCATAGTCCTGAAGAGCGACAGCCACTAGCACTGAAAAGCTAAGTGGTTTTAATGGACACTGACGTTGTCTTTCTATGGACAATAACACGCAGTAACACTTTCTATTCATGTAACGTTATATCCAGCCAACCGTTTAGTGCGTAAATTGCGCATTCATATAAAATACCTTTTTGGACCAACTTCATCTCCCCGTTCTCCTTCTTCATTACAGTAGTGACGTTACTCAGACTGCTGCTAATATTTCCAGGAGTACCAGGGACTGGTTTATGTTTCTTCTTTTCCTTGAAATCCTTCTCTTTCTCTCGTTTTTCCTTGGGCTTTTTGGATGGTGGTTTGGTATGGGAGGCGAGGAAAGCGCTCTGCTTGAACACTGTGTGAATGGGAGGCTGGAGGGGCGCCGAGGGGTTGCTGCTCGCCTTGACGGGGCTGAAGCTCCATGTTGTCGGGTTGCCTGAACTCTGCTTCTGGTGCTGCTTCTCCACTGCGCCGCCACCTCCCCCTGCACCTCCTTCCCCATTTAGTTTCTTAGGTTTAAGGCTCTTCTCGTCGTTTCGGACTCGCTTGGGCGGCGGCGGGTGAATGTCCCGGGAAGACTGCGGCCGGGTGTCCGACTCTAGTTTCGGTTCTTTAGATTTGGCGAGCGGGCTTTTGGTCGCTGCACCAAAGTGAATGAAGCTCAGTGACTCCGCCATCTTGGGGCTTTCTGTATTTACTCTCCCGACCGCTGTTTGTGCTAGGCAGGCATAGAGGGGCGGAGTCTGCTGGCTAACTGACAGGCAGGCCAGGTTGGAGGTGGGGTCTGGAGCATAATGATTGGTGCGAGGAGAAATGGGACACATTACGCGGGAAACATACCTCAGAACACCCGTAACTCTGTCGTAGAGGATATATAAGCCTTTCTCATTATTTACAACAGATTATTACACACATATGCCCTAGGCTACATAACGTTACAACATTAACCAACCTAAGGTCATTAATTTACATCTGTTTATAGGGACCCCTTTATTAGTCTGTTGATTTAACACCAAAAATACATATTTTATAGGCTCCTCTAAAGTCTATTAATACATATATTAAAACTGAGGAGGTTCAGTTTAATAAATTAATAGCCCATTAGGCCTTCACAATCAATGTGCCAAGTTTTGTGCAATGTGCAAGGAAAGTGTTCTGGCACTGCGCTTGATCCTTCCGACATCGTGAGACCATCTGGTCCTTTGACCTGCGGCAGGTAGTCCAGGGTTCAGAGCGTTGGGCCAGTAACCAACAGGTTGTGTATGTGTGTGACCCAGCCTGGGTCGATGGTAAATGGCCTGGGCAGAGAGAGAGAGCAGAGCACCACCTCGACCCTGGCTGGCCCTGGGCAGAGAGAGAGAGCAGAGCACCACCTCGACCCTGGCTGGCCCTGGGCAGAGAGAGAGAGCAGAGCACCACCTCGACCCTGGCTGGCCCTGGGCAGAGAGAGAGAGCAGAGCACCACCTCGACCCTGGCTGGCCCTGGGCAGAGAGAGAGAGCAGAGCACCACCTCGGCCCTGGCTGGCCCTGGGGTTTAGCTCTGGCTGACACACTTCTCACCGGTGCACTCATGTGAAGAGAGAGACGGGACAGGAGTGGTTGTCGAGTAGTGCACTCACTGAGACAGAAAGCCGTGCTCCTATAGGCCTAGCCAGACCTATTCACTGAGGTGGACTTCCAATGAGATCAAAGATATAAAACAGTACATCCTTGGTTGGATAAACCTGCAACTTGGGCTCGGAACAACCTTACCTTCTGCTCAGACAGTCTTTTATTTAACAGTTGAAGTCCCATTGAGGTCAGAAGACCTCTTTCCTAAAGGGAGATCTGACTGCATTTTTCCATTACAAAACAATCCAGGCTGTTGCAGCCATAGATACCGTTTTAGTAAGCTACTGTGCACAACCACCAGCTGTCTCTGTGTGAATGCTGTAATGTGGGGGTTTATAAATGCTTTTATCCATTGACAAACCCCAGGTGATGATTGAAGGTCTATTTAGTGCTGCTGGCCACTACACAGGTTCACCTGCTGTCTGCCGTTTACAGGTGCCAACTGTTCAGAGAGGAAGGAAAATTGCTGTTTGACAATTCTCTCTGGATGTGTTCATTGTTGAGTATTTCTCTGTAAGTGCTCTGAGCAAATTATGAGTATTTTTTTTTAACCTTGATTAATCCAGGTTAGTCTTTGTGATTAACATATGTTTTATAAAGAGACCCAGATGGCCCCAATGCTACATGCAATTACAGTGTTAGGAAGTAGACACGGATAGAATGTTGTTCAGTGCCCTTACTGGACGATCAAGGACATGTGCCCATCATCAAACCATTCATGGTCATACTACATCGTTATTGCAATGTTTTAAAGTATCTACTAATGTGTGAAATGCCTACTTTGAGAGATCTTGTTCAGTGACCTTATTGGATGATCAAGGACAGGTTTTCACCATGGTTACAGGGTGAACTAATCAGCCCCATACAGTTTTGCTGAAGCACTATATTTTCTCATGAGATCTGACAGGAAACCAGAGAGTTTGCTCAATACTAATTCTGAAAACCGTGCAGTCCTCCCCCTTGCCCCTCAGAGCAACAGACAGATAGTGAGAGATGACAGTCCAGAACAGCAAGCCACGCACTAGTATTATATAACCCCATTTGTGCTCTAAGTCTGACCGTGGCGTGCGTTAGCAATCTAAAAACAGCCTACGATAGAATATCTCAGACCAGGCAGGGAGTCCCTTCGCAATTACTTCAAGGTAAACCAAGACCTGCTATGCCACTGATGCTGAATAAAAATGCCATTGCATTATTCCCCTTTTCTGGTGACACTAACACCAGTTCAACCACAGAGCGAGAGAACATAGAAACAGACGAATAGAATACTCCGAGATAATACCGGCTCTCCCTGTTCTGAATCACTTCTCATCAATCAGCTTCTCTGAAATCAGGTTGTGAGTGCAGTCAGTGACAGTCAAGACGTCGCTGCATCGGTGCATTGCGATATATATATATATATATATATACACACAGGATACATTGATCACAGAGATATGTGGCCTGGAGTTCAGTATGTCAGGGAGAAATATATGTCTGTATGGTTTATGTTCTGTTTAAGACGTAAGAGTTCTAGAACCAGAATTCTAGAACCAGAGTTCCAACTGAAGCGGAGCAGCGTAGACAGGCTGTGTAGCAACCAGGCACTGAACAGGCTGTGTGGCAACCAGGCACTGAACAGGCTGTGTGGCAACCAGGCACTGAACAGGCTGTGTGGCGACCAGGCACTGAACAGGCTGTGTGGCAACCAGGCACTGAACGGGTTGTGTGGCGACCAGGCACTGAACGGGCTGTGTGGCAACCAGGCACTGAACAGGCTGTGGCGACCAGGCACTGAACAGGCTGTGTGGCAACCAGGCACTGAACAGGCTGTGTGGCGACCAGGCACTGAACAGGCTGTGTGGCAACCAGGCACTGAACAGGCTGTGTGGCGACCAGGCACTGAACAGGCTGTGTGGCGACCAGGCACTGAACAGGCTGTGTGGCGACCAGGCACTGAACAGGCTGTGTGGCAACCAGGCACTGAAGTAGACAGAAGTGGATGCTGTTACGGACAGTCATGTCTGCAACACCCGTCTTTTCTTTGGAAACAGAAACACTACTCTGGCGTTAAATATGAATCCATCTTCATTTCCCAAGCAAAAGGGAGGAGTTGGCACACCATGAACAACATAGGCTACATACAACACAGCTGCTTGGACCATGCTACCACTGCCAGTCATAAGAAGTGTAATGTAACAAACCTAGGCTACAGCATATAGCTAGCTATACGGTGGTATTCAAGCTGAGGTTAATCAATACATGCAAACTGATATTTTGATTAGCTATGTAGCTAACTAGCTAAAGATACTGTACACCGTGTGTGTGCGTGTCTGTGTCATTAAGCCACAAAGCACTTCCCAACTAAGGTATTCTCACCAGATCATTTTGAAGGATGCACCACTACTACTAGGCACACTAATTAATAAATCAATGCCTTTTAAAGTGTGTTTGCACAGCTCCGCTTTCTCAATAATTATCTGAGAGACTAGTCCAGGACCTAAGCCTGATAAAAAGCGAAGAAGAGTGCTGGCCAGTACACAATTCATTCCAGTTGTATATCTTTATTCATTAAACCGAGCTTCCTCAATGGGACCAGTAGCTTCGGATTTGGACCGTGTAAGCAACGTAATGTTATTGGAACACGTGAGCCCAATACATCCCAGAAACCTGCCCCCGATAGAAGTGTGTGTCGGTGTGACGAGCCTCATCAATAACTCCCCCACCTGCAGTCACAGGGAGGAAATGTGTCACATTGTGTCAAACACATGCGGAGGAAACCCCCCAGGTGTGTGGGAACTCATTTCAACAAACACATACTACAACCCTCCCAATTGAAGTGTGTGACATGCATCATATGTGCCAACCTACAGTGAGAAAATGTGTCACATTAGAACAGATGAAGGATAAAACACAGGTCTAAGTGGACCTTATATGGAACCGTGTGTGGAAAACCCCAGGTTGATGGAGAACTCCCGCTGAGCTCACTTCCTGCCAAGTCCCAAGATAGTGCAATGTACTCATCCCTCTGAACACCTACAGCATGATCCCCCACACACACAGATAATCCCCCCCCCACACAGAGAATCCCCCCCCACACACACCCCCACAGAGAGAGAGAATCCCCGCCCACACACACACCCACCCAGAGAGAGAGAATCCCCACCCACACACCCACAGAGAGAGAATCCCCACCCACACACACCCACCCACAGAGAGAGAGAATCCCCCCCCCCCCACCCACACACACCCACCCACAGAGAGAGAGAATCCCCCCCCCCCCACCCACACACACCCACCCACAGAGAGAGAGAATCCCCCCCCCCCCCACACACACACACCCCCACAGAGAGAGAGAATCCCCACCCACACACACCCACCCACAGAGAGAGAGAGAATCCCCACCCACCCACCCACACACACCCACCCACAGAGAGAGAGAGAGAATCCCCACCCACACACACCCACCCACAGAGAGAGAGAGAATCCCCACCCACACACACCCCCACAGAGAGAGAGAGAGAATCCCCCCCCACCCACAGAGAGAGAGAGAGAGAGAATCCTCCCCCCCCCCCACAGAGAGAGAGAGAATCCCCCCCCCCCCCACAGAGAGAGAGAGAGATAAGCCCCACCCACACACACAGGAAGCCCCAGCGCTACTCCCCCAGCCCCTCTAGAGACTCTTTAAAAACAGTGTAGGAAAACAAGGAAGCATGTTCTACTTGATGTCTTTAGTCTTTACTGACGGGTCCATTGATTTCTGCAACATACAAACAGGTCTGTGTTGTGTGGGAGGAGGAGGTGTGTTTCTGAGAGAGGCCGGTGTCCCAAAATGGCACCATGTTCCCTATATAGTGCACTACTTTTGACCAGAGACCCCATAGGGCCCTATTCCCTACATAGTGCACTACTTTTGACCCGAGTCTGGTCTGGTCAAAAGTAGTGGACTATATGGGGAATAGGGTGCCATTTTGGATGCAAGCCATTTCCAAGAGGAGTGGACCAACCAACACGGCTGAGCACGTCGCTACACGTGATGATGGGAGAAGGGGGGGGGGGGGGGCAGCACTCTCCAAAAGGCACAGGCGGGCTCCAAAACAAATGCTAGTGTTAGCAGTTAGGGTCCAAGGGAATTCAACTCCAGGCCTGGAACGCCAAAGTACTCCTGGTTTAGTTAATTGATTGAATCATGTCTCTGATTGGCCAGAGAGTCTAATCATCTGGTGATGTCAGGTTTTAATTAGTCTGATTAGAAGGAGCGAGAGAGAAAGAAATCCAGGAGTCTTCAAGTCCTCCCGGACTGGAGTGGACTATCCATGGTGTAATAGGGCAGAAACTGAAGAGAGGAATAACGGCATATACAAAAATATCCTTTAGAATAGAATTGACAAAAAGGGCATTATTATGACACAATCTTGAGCCCGTTTGTCATCTCAGCAAGAGGACGGCGCTATGCCAGGTCCAGCTGATCCAAAACCTTTCAACGTCATTACAACAAAACCCTGCAATATTTGCTAGAACAAGAGGGCAAATAATTTACAGTTGGAGGAACATTGGGGAGAGGGAGGGGTGTCACGGACAGACTTGTTACATCTTCTGTTAATAAGAATATTTAAAGATAGCACATTAAATATTATATACCTAGTTGCCCTGTACATTTATAAAACAATGCATATATAGCTATCGAGAAGTTAGCAAAGAAAATGAAACTAAATAATATAACAGTAGTCCTCTGTCCCTAGGTGATACATGTCTCCTGCAATGTCATAATACAAGCCTGAAAGTACAGAAGATAAGAAAGTCAAGTATTTTTCTGGAATAGAAAACGAAACAAAAAGCTGAATCAGGATCCAATGTGACGGATTGTTTCGGACTAAGAGTCAAATCCTAACTTACACTTAAGACTAATTCTCTCCCATTCACATCCTCGTGACGAAGTGAAAATTCAACTGAAGTGGAAGTTAGGATTTGCCCCCAAAGGGAATAAGGCAGGTTTGTATGGTCCCAGCAGAGAAGGAGATAAGATTGACACACTATTCCCTAAGTAGTGCACTACTTTTGACCAGAGCCCTATGGTCCCTCGTCAAAAGTGGTGCACTATATAGGGAATGGAGTTCCATTTGGGAAACACATAATAGCACCAGCACACAGAGATCCCCTGGCAACTGGCACAAGTACAGCAGAAAGGTGTACCGTTGCATCCTGGGTAGATTATCTAAATTGCTTTGCAGATTGTGTTTTAGGCTTTGTCTCAAATGGCACCCTGTTACCTACATGTACAAGACTCTGGCCAAATATACAGAGCACTATATAGGGAATAGGGTGCCATTTCACATCTGCCCTATTAGTTAGGAAAAGGTGGCAGTGTCCAAGGATGGGACAGCACCCAGTCATCTCCTTCACACACAGTGACCCTTGTAAGAGACAAGGTGAGGATCAAGGAGGATTTGGAGGGTGGAGGAGGGCAGTGAAGGGGGCTATAGGTAGAAGCCATGATCATGTCCACTGTGTAGGGGGGTCCCTGGGGCCTTTGGGTTGTGTGCAGCGGTTACTGTATCCTGGAAGACAAGAGAAGAACAGGGATATGATTAAAGCGTTTGGGAGTTTTTCAGGCCACGTCACCTGACCAGGAAAAATTCTGGTTCTTGGTTGTGGTTATATGTTATGACTAGAAACCAGAGTTTTCCTGGTCAGGAACAACTCAGGGCCCTAGTTATAGTAAACAACTATAGACACAACATGACCATATTTACTATCACTTTCCCTCCTCCTCCTCTCACCCATCTCTGAGGAAGCCTTGCTCTCTGCTGTGCTGTCTGCTACTGTGGTGTTGGCAGGTGATGTTTCCACTCCTGCTGCATCTGAAATCTTCTTACTCCTCTCTCCTGACGGTTCTGGGACAAACACACACACACACACACACACACACACACACAGTGTCAGGTTTCCCTGTCACGCAGTAACACACACCGTAGCACACACACACACAGCTGTTCCTTTAATAAAAGCCTACAGTCTTATCATTGCAGGGTCATTTGTGGAACAGTGAATGCCTCCAGCAGACTAACTAGGAAACATAATAAAACCAAGCAGGTTACAAGATAAGCTTGGAGAAGTGTCAGATAAATACTACATTGGTAATTAGGTTACACAGACAGACTGCCTCTGCTCCCGACTCCAGACCAGACAGACAGACAGACCTCCTTCCAGACGAGACAGACAGACAGACAGACCTCCTTCCAGACGAGACAGACCTCCTTCCAGACCAGACAGACAGACCTCCTTCCAGACCAGACAGACAGACCTCCTTCCAGACCAGACAGACAGACCTCCTTCCAGACCAGACAGACAGACAGACCTCCTTCCAGACCAGACAGAGATACAGATAGAACTCCAGACCAGACAGACAGACAGACCTCCTTCCAGACCAGCCAGACAGACAGACCTCCTTCCAGACCAGACAGACAGACAGACCTCCTTCCAGACCAGACAGAGATACAGATAGAACTCCAGACCAGACAGACAGACCTCCTTCCAGACCAGCCAGACAGACAGACCTCCTTCCAGACCAGCCAGACAGACAGACCTCCTTCCAGACCAGACAGAGATACAGATAGACAGACAGAACTCCAGACCAGACAGACAGAACTCCTTCCAGACCAGATAGACAGACAGACAGACCTCCAGACCAGACAGAGAGACAGATAGATAGAACCCCTTTCAGACAGACCTCCTTCCAGACCAGACCAGACAGACAGACCTCCTTCCAGACCAGACAGACAGATCTCCTTCCAGACCAGACAGACAGACAGACAGAGACCTCCAGACCAGACACAGACAGACAGAGACCTCCAGACCAGACAGACAGACAGACAGAGACCTCCAGACCAGACAGACAGACAGAACTCCAGACCAGACAGACAGAACTCCTTCCAGACCAGATAGACAGACAGACAGACCTCCAGACCAGACAGAGAGACAGATAGATAGAACCCCTTTCAGACAGACCTCCTTCCAGACCAGACCAGACAGACAGACCTCCTTCCAGACCAGACAGACAGATCTCCTTCCAGACCAGACAGACAGACAGAGACCTCCAGACCAGACAGACAGAGACCTCCAGACCAGACAGACAGACAGAACTCCAGACCAGACAGACAGACAGAACTCCAGACCAGACCAGACAGACAGACAGAACTCCAGACCAGACAGACAGACAGAACTCCAGACCAGACAGACAGACAGAACTCCAGACCAGACCTTTTAGATCCTTTAACGACATCAATGATTCATTTTCATGGAGATCTGTGCAGAACAGTGATGTTTTACAGCCAAACCCCTGCTCTCTCCTAATCACCCATCTGAACATCAAACAGCAGAACAGAGTGATGTTTTACAGCCAAACCCCTGCTCTCTCCTAATCACCCATCTGAACATCAAACAGCAGAACAGAGTGATGTTTTACAGCCAAACCCCTGCTCTCTCCTAATCACCCATCTGAACATCAAACAGCAGAACAGTGTGATGTTTTACAGCCAAACCCCTGCTCTCTCCTAATCACCCATCTGAACATCAAACAGCAGAACAGTGATGTTTTACAGCCAAACCCCTGCTCTCTCCTAATCACCCATCTGAACATCAAACAGCAGAACAGAGTGATGTTTTACAGCCAAACCCCTGCTCTCTCCTAATCACCCATCTGAACATCAAACAGCAGAACAGTGATGTTTTACAGCCAAACCCCTGCTCTCTCCTAATCACCCATCTGAACATCAAACAGCAGAACAGAGTGATGTTTTACAGCCAAACCCCTGCTCTCTCCTAATCACCCATCTGAACATCAAACAGCAGAACAGAGTGATGTTTTACAGCCAAACCCCTGCTCTCTCCTAATCACCCATCTGAACATCAAACAGCAGAACAGAGTGATGTTTTACAGCCAAACCCCTGCTCTCTCCTAATCACCCATCTGAACATCAAACAGCAGAACAGAGTGATGTTTTACAGCCGAACCCCTGCTCTCTCCTAATCACCCATCTGAACATCAAACAGCAGAACAGTGATGTTTTACAGCCAAACCCCTGCTCTCTCCTAATCACCCATCTGAGAGGGAGGGACAAAACCACATCTGAGACTGACTGAGGCCCAAATGGCAATCTATCCCCTTCATAGTGCACTACTTTGGACCAGGGCCCATGCACTATATAGGGAATAGGGTGCCATTTGGAATGCATTTAGGGCTTATGTTGGGCAATGAGATCGCCCCCCCCTCATGCCATCAGAGGCAGCCAATCATTTAGCCTAAACCCTGAAGAGATGAGCCACCTACCTCTCTCTGCTATCTGTGCCTGTGTACTCCTCTGCTCCTGTGGAAAGAGACAGAGGACACAGATTAATAACAGGACTGAAGAAGAGTTGATGATGAAGAGAGACGGAGGAAGGTGCATCTCAACGGAACAAATAAAGTAGCCTAAAGCAGTTGTTCCTGCCTAGTACTAACACACCTCAACGCATCATCAAGCCCGTCATGAGTTGAATCAGGTCTGCTAGTACTGGGATGGAACAAAACCCTGCACACCCCGTGTGTCCCCAGACGCAGGACTGGAGAACAGAAGTCTAGAGGCTGTTTCTATAAAGCTGGTGATGATGGTGTTCACCTGAGGAAAACCTGCTCCTTTTCCTGACTGGTCCTCTGAGATACTCCAGTCTGATGGTCCCGGTGCCTTCAACTCTGATGGGTCTGGAGATGGACAGAGAGAGAGAGGGAGAGAAAGAGGGAGAGAAAGTAAAAGACAAGAGAGAGAGACTTCCATAGAAAGACACCATAGCTCTATATATTTGGTAGCCTCAAGTGGCCAGGCTTCTAGGCTGCAGACACAAGAGCATGTCTGGCCACGAGACGTCCCTTTTCAACCGTCTTTATGTACCACTGACTTCCTCATTCATTCCATTGTAACGGTTCTTACATGCTGGAGGTCATTTAAGCGCCAATTACGACTGTTGCGTCGATCAACCCCCGTCTGTCTCCTCAGCTCTAATGGTTGACCCTTCCTGTCTTCATTGTGTGTTTAAACTAGTTGTAAACGTAACACTAGTTGTAAACGTATATATGTGGTCTTGTGATCTTATTATATTCTAGTATTTTACTTTTATTATTATTACAATTATTGTTGTTTTATTAACTTCTTTGACCTGCATGTTGGGAGTTTGGAGCTGAAGAATGTCACTGTACCCTGTGCAGGTGACAAACTGTCATTTGATTAATGTCACGAACACACGCCGCACATCAATACATAAACACACACAATCTAATGAGAGCATGTTAATTCCAGAGAACGCCAACTCTGCCCTCCATCCCATCTCGCTGCACCCATTCACCCTCCCTCCCTTCACAGCAGCACAGGGCTGAGGCTGCCCTCCCTCCCTTCACAGCAGCACAGGGCTGAGGCTGCCCTCCCTCCCTTCACAGCAGCACAGGGCTGAGGCTGAGAGGAGCCATTAGAGGACAGCGAGGGGTGGGACTCTGGTTTGAGAGGAGCCATTAGAGGACAGCGAGGGGTGGGACTCTGGTTTGAGAGGAGCAGGGTTATTTGACATAGCTCTGCTGGCACAAAAAGCTCCTTCATTAACCAACTCAGATGCTAATTTGGAAGTGGCAATATTTGCCTATACATATACACTATACATTATCATATACTATACATTATAATATTTGCCTATACACTATACATTATCATCTGTGTAAACAAACAAAAACAAACTTGCATTGAGAACCAGTCAGTAGCGCTGCTGCCTGTGGTAACAATAACGCAGCTATCTGGAGGCTATGATGAAAAGTTCTAGTTGGGGAAACGTCCACAACCATTAACCCTCAGAGCTGGACCCAGTTGGACTCTGCTTATAATGATCTCTAGAATTAATTATCTGGCGGTCCTGCAACTTCTGCCCTTGGGCCTAATGATATCACCATAGTATCAATGTCAGTCAGGTACTGCTGCTCGGGAGATCAGGAGTTTTACAGACCATCTGAGCTGATCTGTAAAAACTCAGGGCCCTAGTTGTACTTGTAGACTATACCTGGGGCCTGAAGTACTTCCTGGTCTGGTCACATGGTGATGAAAACCTCCTGGCCCTATGTACGTCCCTAATAGAAGTTGAGTGGTCCGATGTTGGAACACTAAGGAGTTGGTCCGATGTTGGAACACTAAGGAGTTGGTCCGATGTTGGAACACTAAGGAGTTGGTCCGATGTTGGAACACTAAGGAGTTGGTCCGATGTTGGAACACTAAGGAGTTGGTCCGATGTTGGAACACTAAGGAGTTGGTCCGATGTTGGAACACTAAGGAGTTGGTCCGATGTTGGAACACTAAGGAGTTGGTCCGATGTTGGAACACTAAGGAGTTGGTCTGATGTTGGAACACTAAGGAGTTGGTCCGATGTTGGAACACTAAGGAGTTAGTCTGATGTTGGAACACTAAGGAGTTAGTCTGATGTTGGAACACTAAGGAGTTGGTCTGATGTTGGAACACTAAGGAGTTGGTCCGATGTTGGAACACTAAGGAGTTGGTCTGATGTTGGAACACTAAGGAGTTGGTCTGATGTTGGAACACTAAGGAGTTGGTCTGATGTTGGAACACTAAGGAGTTGGTCTGATGTTGGAACACTAAGGAGTTGGTCTGATGTTGGAACACTAAGGAGTTGGTCCGATGTTGGAACACTAAGGAGTTGGTCTGATGTTGGAACACTAAGGAGTTGGTCTGATGTTGGAACACTAAGGAGTTGGTCTGATGTTGGAACACTAAGGAGTTGGTCCGATGTTGGAACACTAAGGAGTTGGTCCGATGTTGGAACACTAAGGAGTTGGTCTGATGTTGGAACACTAAGGAGTTGGTCTGATGTTGGAACACTAAGGAGTTGGTCTGATGTTGGAACACTAAGGAGTTGGTCTGATGTTGGAACACTAAGGAGTTAGTCTCTGCAGGTTTGGGCACCTCAAGGCTTTTTTTTATTTATTTAACCTTTATTTAACTAGGCAAGTCCGTTAAGAACAAATTCTTATTTACAATGACGGCCTACCCCGGCCAAACCCTAACGCTGGGCCAATTGTGCACCGCCCGATGGGACTCCCAATCACGGCCGGTTGTGATACAGCCTGGAATCGAATCAGGGTGTGTAGAGACGCCTCTAGCACTGAGATGCAGTGCCTTAGACCGCTGAGCCACTTGGGAGCACCCCCTTTTGTATGGTGGTGTCTGGCTTACATCTACAGACTGGATATATACGGCAGAGAATCAGAGATGACTTAATTAAAAAGCCCCTCATTTCATTTCCGTGCTCTCTCAACAACAGTCATATGAAAAGTGACTGATTGAGAAGGCAAACCCATCCATGTTCAGGGTCTGCAGAGTTGTTTCTGGCGTCCTCTTGTGTCAAGCCACCACACTGCAGCAGAAGACAGCAGGCAGACCAAGGGGTGGAGCCAGTCCTGGAGGGCTGAAGAATGCCCAAAGGTGCAGGTTTTTGTTCCAGCCCAGGTCTAAAACACTCCATTCCCCTTTTCACAATTTAAATAGGAGACTATGATTAGTTGATCATTTTAATCAGATGTGTTAACTTACAGTTGGGCTGGAACAAAAGCCTGCAACACTGTGGCTCTTCGGGATGTTGGAAATTGTAGACCCTCCCTTGTCTGTAGTCTCATGATGCCAGACATCTTACTACTTCTCACCATTCCTGATGTATGAGACCAAGACTGGGAGACCAAGATGATCCCTCGGACCGTTAAAACACACCTGTGGCCAAAATGAAGGACTCTGGGGTTCTCTCAGGTAGAGGGGGAGGGGAATCTTCACTCTGGTCACTGTCTGGGTCAGAGGTCAGAGTACAGCAGGGGTTACTACCAGGGTCAAAGGTCAAATCGACGGCCAATCAACAATCAAACGACAGCGAGAAACAGGTACATCTGAAATGGTGCCATATTCCTAATGATTAAGTGCACCACTTTTACCCAGAGCCCTAGGTGAAGTAGTGCACCACTTTTAGCCAGAGCCCTAGGTGAAGTAGTGCACTACTTTTAGCCAGAGCCCTAGGTGAAGTAGTGCACTACTTTTACCCAGAGCCCTAGGTGAAGTAGTGCACCACTTTTACCCAGAGCCCTAGGTGAAGTAGTGCACCACTTTTAGCCAGAGCCCTAGGTGAAGTAGTGCACCACTTTTAGCCAGAGCCCTAGATGAAGTAGTGCACCACTTTTAGCCAGAGCCCTAGGTGAAGTAGTGCACTACTTTTAGCCAGAGCCCTAGGTGAAGTAGTGCACCACTTTTAGCCAGAGCCGTAGGTGAAGTAGTGCACTACTTTTAGCCAGTGCACTACTTTTAGCCAGAGCCCTAGGTGAAGTAGTGCACTACTTTTAGCCAGAGCCCTAGGTGAAGTAGTGCACTACTTTTAGCCAGAGCCCTAGGTGAAGTAGTGCACTACTTTTAGCCAGAGCCCTAGGTGAAGTAGCGCCGTGTAAAGACAAAGGTACCATTTCAGATGCAGCCAGAGAGAAGCTCAGAATACATCCTCCCAGACTCAGAGCCAGAACACCCCAAGACAACACAAAGCCAAGCACAGCCAAAATCAACACCAAACCATTCAATCATTCCCATCAAATCACAGCTGTTTCAATCACAAGCGAAGAGATCATACAATCAGAGATCAGGTGATTTTGAGATCATGATTAGGATATCGCTCGATTCCCATCAGCTGCCTTTGATCAAAATCCCATCTCTGGGCAGTTAAGTGATTGTCAGGACATTGTGCATAGCGTAGCAAAATAGGAGGCTTTACACCCGTGCACACGGTTGGTTGGTACGCATGCACTGTCCCCCCCCCCACCCACACAAATCCATCCCAGCCACCCACCAATCCCCTTTCCAGGACCCCTAGCCACCCACCAATCCCCTTTCCAGGACCCCCAGCCACCCACCAATCCCCTTTCCAGGACCCCCTGAAACATCTCCTGGTGCTTGACCACTAGTCAGCTCTCGTCTCACGCAGACACACACACACGCAGACACACACACGTTGCCTGCTCAGTCTGCCTCAGCTCACCCAGCCTGACCTCTCACATGCTCACAGCCCTCTCCTCTCCATCCCTTCCTCCCCTCCCCCACTATCTCCATCCTTCACCACCATCTCCATCCTTCACCACCATCTCCATCCTTCACCACCATCTCCATCCTTCACCACCATCTCCATCCTTCACCACCATCTCCATCCTTCACCACCATCTCCATCCTTCACCACCATCTCCATCCTTCACCACCATCTCCATCCTTCACCACCATCTCCATCCTTCACCACCATCTCCATCCTTCACCACCATCTCCATCCTTCACCACCATCTCCATCCTTCACCACCATCTCCATCCTTCACCACCATCTCCATCCTTCACCACCATCTCCATCCTTCACCACCATCTCCATCCTTCACCACCATCTCCATCCTTCACCACCATCTCCATCCTTCACCACCATCTCCATCCTTCACCACCATCTCCATCCTTCACCACCATCTCCATCCTTCACCACCATCTCCATCCTTCACCACCATCTCCATCCTTCACCACCATCTCCATCCTTCCATCTCTACTGAGGAGTCTTTCCACATCAACTATCCTCCCAAACACTGTCTGCTTCCTCACTCACACCCAGCCTAACACTACTCTGTCTGCTTCCTCACTCACACCCAGCCTAACACTACTCTGTCTGCTTCCTCACTCACACCCAGCCTAACACTACTCTGTCTGCTTCCTCACTCACACCCAGCCTAACACTACTCTGTCTGCTTCCTCACTCACACCCAGCCTAACACTACTCTGTCTGCTTCCTCACTCACACCCAGCCTAACACTACTCTGTCTGCTTCCTCACTCACACCCAGCCTAACACTACTCTGTCTGCTTCCTCACTCACACCCAGCCTAACACTACTCTGTCTGCTTCCTCACTCACACCCAGCCTAACACTACTCTGTCTGCTTCCTCACTCACACCCAGCCTAACACTACTCTGTCTGCTTCCTCACTCACACCCAGCCTAACACTACTCTGTCTGCTTCCTCACTCACACCCAGCCTAACACTACTCTGTCTGCTTCCTCACTCACACCCAGCCTAACACTACTCTGTCTGCTTCCTCACTCACACCCAGCCTAACACTACTCTGTCTGCTTCCTCACTCACACCCAGCCTAACACTACTCTGTCTGCTTCCTCACTCACACCCAGCCTAACACTACTCTGTCTGACAACGGCACGGAGGGAACCAGAAGCAGAAAAAGGTTCCAGGAGACATTGTTCATTGTGAAAACACATTATTGAGCTATAGTCGATTGTGCTTAGCTCCAGGTTATCCACACCACTCGCCTGCTAGCAGAGCCATTTGTGCATCCATAGCCCACTTTACTTCCTGTCTAGAAGTCTGCGATTATGCACGGATGCTCAAATGGCTATTCTAGCGTGTCTAGTCTCCTCTCCTGTCTGAAACACCCTGCTGAGGCCTAGCAACATCTCTCCTGTCTGAAACATCCTGTTGAGGCCTAGCAACATCTCTCCTGTCTGAAACATCCTGTTGAGCCCTAGCAACATCTCTCCTGTCTGAAACATCCTGTTGAGCCCTAGCAACATCTCTCCTGTCTGAAACACCCTGCTGAAACCTAGCAACATCTCTCCTGTCTGAAACACCCTGCTGAGGCCTAGCAACATCTCTCCTGTCTGAAACACCCTGTTGAGGCCTAGCAACATCTCTCCTGTCTGAAACACCCTGTTGAGGCCTAGCAACATCTCTCCTGTCTGAAACATCCTGTTGAGGCCTAGCAACATCTCTCCTGTCTGAAACACCCTGTTGAGGCCTAGCAACATCTCTCCTGTCTGAAACACCCTGTTGAGACCTAGCAACATCTCTCCTGTCTGAAACACCCTGTTGAGACCTAGCAACATCTCTCCTGTCTGAAACACCCTGCTGAGGCCTAGCAACACCTCTCCTGTCTGAAACACCCTGTTGAGACCTAGCAACATCTCTCCTGTCTGAAACATCCTGTTGAGGCCTAGCAACATCTCTCCTGTCTGAAACACCCTGCTGAGGCCTAGCAACATCTCTCCTGTCTGAAACACCCTGCTGAGGCCTAGCAACATCTCTCCTGTCTGAAACACCCTGCTGAGGCCTAGCAACATCTCTCCTGTCTGAAACACCCTGTTGAGACCTAGCAACATCTCTCCTGTCTGAAACACCCTGTTGAGACCTAGCAACATCTCTCCTGTCTGAAACACCCTGTTGAGGCCTAGCAACATCTCTCCTGTCTGAAACACCCTGTTGAGACCTAGCAACATCTCTCCTGTCTGAAACACCCTGTTGAGACCTAGTAACATCTCTCCTGTCTGAAACACCCTGTTGAGACCTAGCAACATCTCTCCTGTCTGAAACACCCTGCTGAGGCCTAGCAACATCTCTCCTGTCTGAAACACCCTGCTGAGGCCTAGCAACATCTCTCCTTGGGGAAAGCAGAAACAGCCTGGTACATTACAGTCTGTGTCCCAAATGGCACCCTTTTGTCAAAGGTAGTGCACTATATAGGGAGCCATTTGGGCTATAACCTACATTGCAAACCAGCTCAGTCGTGGGGCAGCCGGGGGCCAGCAGAACACATTAGCTATGTTTGCACCACAGACAGATGTAAGATTAATCCATGCTTTGGCCCACAGAGCACCGCTAATGGCCCCCATCCAATGGGGTGACATGCAGGCAGACACACCTCCCCCGCCAAGCACGGCTGGTCAGAAAGCACCACATGCCATGAGCTCAGAGACATGAACAGCAGAGCCCGTAGTCACACATGATCAGATGTTTACTCATCTCACCCTCAGAACATTTCACATAGTCAACAAATCATCCAATAACAGACTGTCTTACATTACCCCTCTCAACATAACCCCACCGAGTTACATTACCCCCCTCAACATAACCCCACCTACGAGTTACATTACCCCTCTCAACATAACCCCACCTACGAGTTACATTACCCCTCTCAACATAACCCCACCTAAGAGTTACATTACCCCTCTCAACATAACCCCACCTACGAGTTACATTACCCCTCTCAACATAACCCCACCTACGAGTTACATTACCCCTCTCAACATAACCCCACCTACGAGTTACATTACCCCTCTCAACATAACCCCACCTAAGAGTTACATTACCCCTCTCAACATAACCCCACCTACGAGTTACATTACCCCTCTCAACATAACCCCACCTACGAGTTACATTACCCCTCTCAACATAACCCCACCTAAGAGTTACATTACCCCTCTCAACATAACCCCACCTAAGAGTTACATTACCCCTCTCAACATAACCCCACCTAAGAGTTACATTACCCCTCTCAACATAACCCCACCTAAGAGTTACATTACCCCTCTCAACATAACCCCACCTAAGAGTTACATTACCCCTCAACATAACCCCACCATCTTTACATAGCATCCTGTACCATCCTGTTCTGTCCCTTCACTGTCACAGAATACTATGGTAACTCCAACTATAGCCTTGAGTCTACAGCCTAAACCCTAAGGTCTACAGCCTAAACCCTAAGGTCTGCAGCCTAAACCCTAAGGTCTGCAGCCTAAACCCTAAGGTCTACAGCCTAAACCCTAAGGTCTGCAGCCTAAACCCTAAGGTCTGCAGCCTAAACCCTAAGGCCTGCTAGAGCAGCTGAACTATGGAACTAGACACCATCTAATAACATGGGCAGTGTGGTGTGACACTATCGTGCCGTGGTCAGTTTATTAGCCTCCAGGGAGACACCATTATGTGTGTGTGTGTGTGTGTGTGTGTCTTGTCCTCATTCTACAGTGGACTAGGACTGGGTTGCCATGGTAAAATGTCAGATTACGCATTTACCGTACTTCAGAAAATGAGTGACTATAGCAGGTCAGAGTTGGAAGACAAAATACAGAAATAATTCAGTTTATTGACACTTTTTGGGGGAGGGGTTACAAGACATGATCATTTTAGTTCCATGGTTTAACAAGTTTTATAACAATATATTCAAAGTATCCAAACACTATCTGTTTTATACAGAATTAAAATGTTAATTCTCCACATAAGCAGTCCATAAGCAAGTCTGTGTGTATAATTAGTCTATATTGCAAGCCAGTGTTCTGAAACTGTCAGTTGGACTGGTCAGTTGGACTGGTCAGTCTCCATTGTCCCTTGCAGTGCTGTGTGTTTATATAGATCTGTGGTCTACATACCTTGTGTGTGTGTGTATGTGTCTAGACAGCCTTCGACAGCCTGTCATTAGTGTGGCCTGCCAGTGCCCTCTGGCCACGGACGTAGTCTCCAGCTCTCCACTAACTGACCCTAGATCTGACTGTCAGCTGCTGCTCCACCCTACAGCTGACCACAACAACCACTGACCCTTAGTCAGCCCTTAATATAGGACCCCAACCACCTGGGTTCAAATACTATTTGAAATCTTTAACATGCTTTTAGTGTTTGCTTTGGTCTTCCTGGAGACGTAAATTGATCCATGGCCTCCAGGCAAGCTCAGTCAAGCACAGAGAAAGTATTTGCAATGATTTCAAATCGTGTTTGAACCCAGCTCTGACCCTCACTCCCAGCCCATCTTCTGTCCCTGTGTCTGGTCCCTAGTCTGTTTAGTCAGTAGTACCACAGCCCAACAGAGTTAGGGAAGTAGGTTAGGTAGTAAAAGCCCTAACGTAACCACGTACTTGATGCCGTTTCCGTCGGCGACCGTTGCTCGGCGATGGACATGGTCGACACCTTCCTGGGCGGGTGTTCGCCATGGGCCGCCGTAACCGTGGCCGTAGCCTTGGAGGACCATGAAGGTCTGGAACCCTCCCCTCCTCCTCCTCCAGTGATTCCTCCATCTCCCTTCACATCAGGGAAGTCTGAGTGCAGAGGATTGGTGAAGCTCAGAGCAGTCCTGACAGGGGTGGAGGAGAGGGGCTGGGAAGAGGTCAGATTGGAGGTGGGGGTGCTCTCTGACCCAGCCACCAGGGCTGGAGGTGTGGGGGCTTTCTCTGGGCTGATCCAGCCTGCCTGACCCTCCTTCTCCCCCTTAAGGGGCAGGTGGTTGGGGCGGGAGGGGAGGGGTCCGAAGGCGCCCTGGTGCGTTATGTTGGGGGGCCCCCCGTCGGCCCCTGAGTCCTCAGAAAGAGAGGAACTGGAGGTGTTGGAGCGGGCCTTGAAGGCAAGGGATCTATGCAGCTTGCTGTTACCATCGAAGCTCTTAGGACCCTCCTGTAACGGAACCTTCTGTATCTCAATACTCAGCTTCCTCTCTAGACGCACGGCCCCGTCCACTGGGCAGGAGGGAGAGGGGGCCTGGGGGCCTCCTGAGGGGACACTGTCCAACCATGTCTTGTCTGAAGTCTTGTTATAGTTCTCCTTCAGGTCGGGGGACTGTTGGGCTTTCTGGGCTTTCTGGGGCTGCTGCTGCTGCTGTGCAGAGGCCAGGACGTGGATGACAGGCTTGGGGTGGTAGCGGTCGTTGTCCTGCCGTACATTGGTGACGGTGGGGAAGGCAGAGGGGGGAGACGGGGTCAGGATGGGAGGAACCGGGCGTGGCTCTGGGGGCTGAAGGATCTCCTCTTTCACGTCCCCTTCCAACTGACTGCAGAGAGAGAGAGGGAGGGAAGGAGGGAGCGAGAGGGGGGGAGAAGGAGCGAGAGGGGGGGAGAAGGAGCGAGAGGGGGGGAGAAGGAGCGAGAGGGGGGGAGAAGGAGCGAGAGGGGGGGAGAAGGTGCGAGAGGGGGGGAGAAGGTGCGAGAGGGGGGGGAGAAGGAGCGAGAGGGGGAGAGAAGGAGCGAGAGGGGGAGAGAAGGAGCGAGAGGGGGGGGAGAAGGAGCGAGAGGGGGGGGAGAAGGAGCGAGAGGGGGGGAGAAGGAGCGAGAGGGGGGAGAGAGAAAATGGGAGAGAGAAATTAAGACAGCGAATAGCAATTCAAACTTCATATTTCTGCCAAAATTCGACCACTAGATGGCAGACTTCAATGTACAGTACAATAGCGAGGCAAAACATGTATCTAAATCAAAACCAACTTCTCCAAACGTACATAATATCATGGATTTACCACAGTAATCTACCTGAAATACATCAGAACATAAGAGCAGATTACCCAGTGAACGCGGGGGGTAACACAGTTACCCAGTGAACACAGGGGGTAACACAGTTACCTAGTGAACACAGGGGGTAACCCAGTTACCTAGTGAACACAGGGGGTAACACAGTTACCCAGTGAACACAGGGGGTAACACAGTTACCCAGTGAACACAGTTACCCAGTGAACACAGGGGGTAACACAGTTACCTAGTGAACACAAGGGGTAACACAGTTACCCAGTGAACACAGGGGGTAACACAGTTACCTAGTGAACACAGGGGGTAACACAGTTACCTAGTGAACACAAGGGGTAACACAGTTACCTAGTGAACACAGGGGGTAACACAGTTACCTAGTGAACACAGGGGGTAACACAGTTACCCAGTGAACACAGGGGGTAACACAGTTACCTAGTGAACACAGGGGTAACACAGTTACCTAGTGAACACAGGGGGTAACCCAGTTACCTAGTGAACACAGGGGGTAACCCAGTTACCTAGTGAACACAGGGGGTAACACAGTTACCTAGTGAACACAGGGGGTAACCCAGTTACCTAGTGAACACAGGGGGTAACACAGTTACCTAGTGAACACAGGGGGTAACACAGTTACCTAGTGAACACAGGGGGTAACACAGTTACCTAGTGAACACAGGGGGTAACACAGTTACCTAGAGAACACAGGGGGTAACACAGTTACCTAGAGAACACAGGGGGTAACACAGTTACCTAGTGAACACAGGGGGTAACACAGTTACCTAGAGAACACAGGGGGTAACACAGTTACCTAGTGAACACAGGGGGTAACAGTTACCTAGTGAACACAGGGGGTAACACAGTTATCTAGTGAACACAGGGGGTAACACAGTTATCTAGTGAACACAGGGGGTAACACAGTTACCTAGTGTACACAGGGGGTAACAGTTACCTAGAGAACACAGGGGGTAACACAGTTACCTAGTGAACACAAGGGGTAACACAGTTACCCAGTGAACACAGGGGGTAACACAGTTACCCAGTGAACACAGGGGTAACACAGTTACCCAGTGAACACAGGGGGTAACACAGTTACCTAGTGAACACAGGGGGTAACACAGTTACCTAGTGAACACAAGGGGTAACACAGTTACCTAGTGAACACAGGGGGTAACACAGTTACCTAGTGAACACAGGGGGTAACACAGTTACCCAGTGAACACAGGGGGTAACACAGTTACCTAGTGAACACAGGGGTAACACAGTTACCTAGTGAACACAGGGGGTAACCCAGTTACCTAGTGAACACGGGGGGTAACCCAGTTACCTAGTGAACACGGGGGGTAACACAGTTACCTAGTGAACACGGGGGGTAACACAGTTACCCAGTGAACGCGGGGGGTAACACCGTTACCCAGTGAACGCGGGGGGTAACACCGTTACCCAGTGAACGCGGGGGGTAACACAGTTACCCAGTGAACGCGGGGGGTAACACAGTTACCTAGTGAACACAGGGGGTAACACAGTTACCTAGTGAACACAGGGGGTAACACAGTTACCTAGTGAACACAGGGGGTAACACAGTTACCTAGTGAACACAGGGGGTAACACAGTTACCTAGTGAACACAGGGGGTAACAGTTACCTAGTGAACACAGGGGGTAACAGTTACCTAGTGAACACAGGGGGTAACAGTTACCTAGTGAACACAGGGGGTAACAGTTACCTAGTGAACACAGGGGGTAACAGTTACCTAGTGAACACAGGGGGTAACACAGTTACCTAGTGAACACAGGGGGTAACACAGTTACCTAGTGAACACAGGGGGTAACACAGTTACCCAGTGAACACAGTTACCCAGTGAACACAGGGGGTAACACAGTTACCTAGTGAACACAGGGGGTAACACAGTTACCTAGTGAACACAGGGGGTAACACAGTTACCTAGTGAACACAGGGGGTAACACAGTTACCTAGTGAACACAGGGGGTAACAGTTACCTAGTGAACACAGGGGGTAACAGTTACCTAGTGAACACAGGGGGTAACAGTTACCTAGTGAACACAGGGGGTAACAGTTACCTAGTGAACACAGGGGGTAACACAGTTACCTAGTGAACACAGGGGGTAACAGTTACCTAGTGAACACAGGGGGTAACACAGTTACCCAGTGAACACAGTTACCTAGTGAACACAGGGGGTAACACAGTTACCTAGTGAACACAGGGGGTAACACAGTTACCTAGTGAACACAGGGGGTAACACAGTTACCTAGTGAACACAGGGGGTAACACAGTTACCTAGTGAACACAGGGGGTAACAGTTACCCAGTGAACACAGGGGGTAACACAGTTACCTAGTGAACACAGGGGGTAACACAGTTACCTAGTGAACACAGGGGGTAACACAGTTACCTAGTGAACACAGGGGGTAACACAGTTACCCAGTGAACACAGGGGGTAACACAGTTACCCAGTGAACACAGGGGGTAACACAGTTACCCAGTGAACACAGGGGGTAACACAGTTACCCAGTGAACACAGTTACCCAGTGAACACAGTTACCCAGTGAACACAGTGGGTAACACAGTTACCTAGTGAACACGGGGGTAACACAGTTACCCAGTGAACACAGTTACCCAGTGAACACAGTTACCCAGTGAACACAGTGGGTAACACAGTTACCTAGTGAACACAGGGGGTAACACAGTTACCCAGTGAACACAGTTACCCAGTGAACACAGTTACCCAGTGAACACAGTGGGTAACACAGTTACCTAGTGAACGCAGGGGGTAACACAGTTACCTAGTGAACGCAGGGGGTAACACAGTTACCTAGTGAACACAGGGGGTAACACAGTTACCTAGTGAACACAGGGGGTAACACAGTTACCTAGTGAACACAGTTACCTAGTGAACACAGGGGGTAACACAGTTACCTAGTGAACACAGGGGGTAACACAGTTACCCAGTGAACACAGTTACCCAGTGAACACAGTGGGTAACACAGTTACCTAGTGAACGCAGGGGGTAACACAGTTACCTAGTGAACGCAGGGGGTAACACAGTTACCTAGTGAACACAGGGGGTAACACAGTTACCTAGTGAACACAGTTACCTAGTGAACACAGGGGGTAACACAGTTACCCAGTGAACACAGGGGGTAACAGTTACCTAGTGAACACAGGGGGTAACACAGTTACCCAGTGAACACAGGGGGTAACAGTTACCCAGTGAACACAGGGGGTAACAGTTACCTAGTGAACACAGGGGTAACAGTTACCTAGTGAACACAGGGGTAACACAGTTACCTAGTGAACACAGGGGGTAACACAGTTACCCAGTGAACACAGGGGGTAACAGTTACCTAGTGAACACAGGGGGTAACACCGTTACCTAGTGAACACAGGGGGTAACACCGTTACCTAGTGAACACAGGGGGTAACACCGTTACCTAGTGAACACAGGGGGTAACAGTTACCTAGTGAACACAGTTACCTAGTGAACACAGTTACCCAGTGAACGCGGGGGGTAACACCGTTACCCAGTGAACACAAGGGGTAACACAGTTACCTAGTGAACACAGGGGGTAACAGTTACCCAGTGAACACAGGGGGTAACACAGTTACCCAGTGAACACAGGGGGTAACACAGTTACCCAGTGAACACAGGGGGTAACACAGTTACCTAGTGAACACAGGGAGTAACCCAGTTACCTAGTGAACACAGGGAGTAACACAGTTACCTAGTGAACACAGGGAGTAACACAGTTACCTAGTGAACACAGTTACCCAGTGAACACAGTTACCCAGTGAACACAGTGGGTAACACAGTTACCTAGTGAACACAGGGGGTAACACAGTTACCCAGTGAACACAGTTACCCAGTGAACACAGTTACCCAGTGAACACAGTGGGTAACACAGTTACCTAGTGAACGCAGGGGGTAACACAGTTACCTAGTGAACGCAGGGGGTAACAGTTACCTAGTGAACGCAGGGGGTAACACAGTTACCTAGTGAACACAGTTACCTAGTGAACACAGGGGGTAACACAGTTACCCAGTGAACACAGGGGGTAACACAGTTACCTAGTGAACACAGGGGGTAACACAGTTACCCAGTGAACACAGGGGGTAACACAGTTACCCAGTGAACACAGGGGGTAACAGTTACCTAGTGAACACAGGGGTAACACAGTTACCTAGTGAACACAGGGGTAACACAGTTACCTAGTGAACACAGGGGGTAACACAGTTACCCAGTGAACACAGGGGGTAACAGTTACCTAGTGAACACAGGGGTAACACAGTGAACACAGGGGGTAACACAGTTACCCAGTGAACACAGGGGGTAACAGTTACCTAGTGAACACAGGGGGTAACACCGTTACCTAGTGAACACAGGGGGTAACACAGTTACCTAGTGAACACAGGGGGTAACACAGTTACCCAGTGAACACAGGGGGTAACACAGTTACCCAGTGAACACAGGGGGTAACACAGTTACCCAGTGAACACAGGGGGTAACACAGTTACCTAGTGAACACAGGGGGTAACAGTTACCTAGTGAACACAGTTACCTAGTGAACACAGTTACCCAGTGAACGCGGGGGGTAACACCGTTACCCAGTGAACACAAGGGGTAACACAGTTACCTAGTGAACACAGGGGGTAACAGTTACCCAGTGAACACAGGGGGTAACACAGTTACCCAGTGAACACAGGGGGTAACACAGTTACCTAGTGAACACAGGGAGTAACCCAGTTACCTAGTGAACACAGGGAGTAACCCAGTTACCTAGTGAACACAGGGAGTAACACAGTTACCTAGTGAACACAGGGAGTAACACAGTTACCTAGTGAACACAGGGGGTAACACAGTTACCTAGTGAACACAGGGGGTAACACAGTTACCTAGTGAACACAGGGGGTAACAGTTACCTAGTGAACACAGGGGGTAACACAGTTACCCAGTGAACACAGGGGGTAACACAGTTACCCAGTGAACACAGGGGGTAACACAGTTACCCAGTGAACACAGGGGGTAACACAGTTACCCAGTGAACACAGGGGGTAACACAGTTACCTAGTGAACACAGGGGGTAACACAGTTACCCAGTGAACACAGGGGGTAACACAGTTACCCAGTGAACACAGGGGGTAACACAGTTACCCAGTGAACACAGGGGGTAACACAGTTACCTAGTGAACACAGGGGGTAACACAGTTACCTAGTGAACACAGGGGGTAACACAGTTACCTAGTGAACACAGGGGGTAACACAGTTACCCAGAGAACACAGGGGGTAACACAGTTACCCAGTGAACACAGGGGGTAACCCAGTTACCTAGTGAACACAGGGGGTAACCCAGTTACCTAGTGAACACAGGGGGTAACACAGTTACCCAGTGAACACAGGGGGTAACACAGTTACCCAGTGAACACAGTTACCCAGTGAACACAGGGGGTAACACAGTTACCTAGTGAACACAAGGGGTAACACAGTTACCCAGTGAACACAGGGGGTAACACAGTTACCTAGTGAACACAGGGGGTAACACAGTTACCTAGTGAACACAAGGGGTAACACAGTTACCTAGTGAACACAGGGGGTAACACAGTTACCTAGTGAACACAGGGGGTAACACAGTTACCCAGTGAACACAGGGGGTAACACAGTTACCCAGTGAACACAGGGGGTAACACAGTTACCTAGTGAACACAGGGGTAACACAGTTACCTAGTGAACACAGGGGGTAACCCAGTTACCTAGTGAACACAGGGGGTAACCCAGTTACCTAGTGAACACAGGGGGTAACAGTTACCTAGTGAACAAAGGGGGTAACACAGTTACCTAGTGAACACAGGGGGTAACACAGTTACCTAGTGAACACAGGGGGTAACAGTTACCTAGTGAACACAGGGGGTAACACAGTTACCTAGAGAACACAGGGGGTAACACAGTTACCTAGAGAACACAGGGGGTAACACAGTTACCTAGTGAACACAAGGGGTAACACAGTTACCTAGAGAACACAGGGGGTAACACAGTTACCTAGTGAACACAGGGGGTAACACAGTTATCTAGTGAACACAGGGGGTAACACAGTTATCTAGTGAACACAGGGGGTAACACAGTTATCTAGTGAACACAGGGGGTAACAGTTACCTAGAGAACACAGGGGGTAACACAGTTACCTAGTGAACACAAGGGGTAACACAGTTACCTAGTGAACACAGGGGGTAACACAGTTACCTAGTGAACACAGGGGGTAACACAGTTACCTAGTGAACACAGGGGGTAACACAGTTACCCAGTGAACACAGGGGTAACACAGTTACCCAGTGAACACAGGGGGTAACACAGTTACCTAGTGAACACAGGGGGTAACACAGTTACCTAGTGAACACAAGGGGTAACACAGTTACCTAGTGAACACAGGGGGTAACACAGTTACCTAGTGAACACAGGGGGTAACACAGTTACCCAGTGAACACAGGGGGTAACAAAGTTACCTAGTGAACACAGGGGGTAACCCAGTTACCTAGTGAACACAGGGGGTAACCCAGTTACCTAGTGAACACAGGGGGTAACCCAGTTACCTAGTGAACACAGGGGGTAACCCAGTTACCTAGTGAACACAGGGGGTAACACAGTTACCTAGTGAACACAGGGGGTAACACAGTTACCTAGTGAACACAGGGGGTAACACAGTTACCTAGTGAACACAGGGGGTAACACAGTTACCTAGAGAACACAGGGGGTAACAGTTACCTAGAGAACACAGGGGGTAACACAGTTACCTAGTGAACACAAGGGGTAACACAGTTACCTAGAGAACACAGGGGGTAACACAGTTACCTAGTGAACACAGGGGGTAACAGTTACCTAGTGAACACAGGGGGTAACACAGTTATCTAGTGAACACAGGGGGTAACACAGTTACCTAGTGAACACAGGGGGTAACACAGTTACCTAGTGAACACAGGGGGTAACAGTTACCTAGAGAACACAGGGGGTAACAGTTACCTAGTGAACACAAGGGGTAACACAGTTACCTAGTGAACACAGGGGGTAACACAGTTACCTAGTGAACACAGGGGGTAACACAGTTACCCAGTGAACACAGGGGTAACACAGTTACCCAGTGAACACAGGGGTAACACAGTTACCCAGTGAACACAGGGGTAACACAGTTACCCAGTGAACACAGGGGTAACACAGTTACCCAGTGAACACAGGGGGTAACACAGTTACCTAGTGAACACAGGGGGTAACACAGTTACCTAGTGAACACAGGGGGTAACACAGTTACCTAGTGAACACAGGGGGTAACAGTTACCTAGTGAACACAGGGGGTAACACAGTTACCTAGTGAACACAGGGGGTAACACAGTTACCTAGTGAACACAGGGGGTAACACAGTTACCTAGTGAACACAGGGGGTAACACAGTTACCTAGTGAACACAGGGGGTAACACAGTTACCTAGTGAACACAGGGGGTAACACAGTTACCTAGTGAACACAGGGGGTAACACAGTTACCTAGTGAACACAGGGGGTAACACAGTTACCTAGTGAACACAGGGGGTAACACAGTTACCTAGTGAACACAGGGGGTAACACAGTTACCTAGTGAACACAGGGGGTAACAGTTACCTAGTGAACACAGGGGTAACACAGTTACCTAGTGAACACAGGGGTAACACAGTTACCTAGTGAACACAGGGGGTAACACAGTTACCTAGTGAACACAGGGGGTAACACAGTTACCTAGTGAACACAGGGGGTAACAGTTACCTAGTGAACACAGTTACCTAGTGAACACAGTTACCCAGTGAACGCGGGGGGTAACACCGTTACCCAGTGAACACAAGGGGTAACACAGTTACCTAGTGAACACAGGGGGTAACAGTTACCCAGTGAACACAGGGGGTAACACAGTTACCCAGTGAACACAGGGGGTAACACAGTTACCCAGTGAACACAGGGGGTAACACAGTTACCTAGTGAACACAGGGAGTAACCCAGTTACCTAGTGAACACAGGGAGTAACACAGTTACCTAGTGAACACAGGGAGTAACACAGTTACCTAGTGAACACAGGGAGTAACACAGTTACCTAGTGAACACAGTTACCCAGTGAACACAGTTACCCAGTGAACACAGTGGGTAACACAGTTACCTAGTGAACACAGGGGGTAACACAGTTACCCAGTGAACACAGTTACCCAGTGAACACAGTTACCCAGTGAACACAGTGGGTAACACAGTTACCTAGTGAACGCAGGGGGTAACACAGTTACCTAGTGAACGCAGGGGGTAACACAGTTACCTAGTGAACGCAGGGGGTAACACAGTTACCTAGTGAACACAGGGGGTAACACAGTTACCTAGTGAACACAGTTACCTAGTGAACACAGGGGGTAACACAGTTACCCAGTGAACACAGGGGGTAACACAGTTACCTAGTGAACACAGGGGGTAACACAGTTACCCAGTGAACACAGGGGGTAACACAGTTACCCAGTGAACACAGGGGGTAACAGTTACCTAGTGAACACAGGGGGTAACAGTTACCTAGTGAACACAGGGGTAACACAGTTACCTAGTGAACACAGGGGGTAACACAGTTACCCAGTGAACACAGGGGGTAACAGTTACCTAGTGAACACAGGGGGTAACAGTTACCCAGTGAACACAGGGGGTAACACAGTTACCCAGTGAACACAGGGGGTAACACAGTTACCCAGTGAACACAGGGGGTAACACAGTTACCTAGTGAACACAGGGAGTAACCCAGTTACCTAGTGAACACAGGGAGTAACACAGTTACCTAGTGAACACAGGGAGTAACACAGTTACCTAGTGAACACAGGGAGTAACACAGTTACCTAGTGAACACAGTTACCCAGTGAACACAGTTACCCAGTGAACACAGTGGGTAACACAGTTACCTAGTGAACACAGGGGGTAACACAGTTACCCAGTGAACACAGTTACCCAGTGAACACAGTTACCCAGTGAACACAGTTACCCAGTGAACACAGTGGGTAACACAGTTACCTAGTGAACGCAGGGGGTAACACAGTTACCTAGTGAACGCAGGGGGTAACACAGTTACCTAGTGAACGCAGGGGGTAACACAGTTACCTAGTGAACACAGGGGGTAACACAGTTACCTAGTGAACACAGTTACCTAGTGAACACAGGGGGTAACACAGTTACCCAGTGAACACAGGGGGTAACACAGTTACCCAGTGAACACAGGGGGTAACACAGTTACCCAGTGAACACAGGGGGTAACACAGTTACCCAGTGAACACAGGGGGTAACACAGTTACCCAGTGAACACAGGGGGTAACAGTTACCTAGTGAACACAGGGGGTAACACAGTTACCCAGTGAACACAGGGGGTAACAGTTACCTAGTGAACACAGGGGTAACACAGTGAACACAGGGGGTAACACAGTGAACACAGGGGGTAACACAGTTACCCAGTGAACACAGGGGGTAACAGTTACCTAGTGAACACAGGGGGTAACACCGTTACCTAGTGAACACAGGGGGTAACACAGTTACCTAGTGAACACAGGGGGTAACACAGTTACCCAGTGAACACAGGGGGTAACACAGTTACCCAGTGAACACAGGGGGTAACACAGTTACCTAGTGAACACAGGGGGTAACAGTTACCTAGTGAACACAGTTACCTAGTGAACACAGTTACCCAGTGAACGCGGGGGGTAACACCGTTACCCAGTGAACACAAGGGGTAACACAGTTACCTAGTGAACACAGGGGGTAACACAGTTACCTAGTGAACACAGGGGGTAACACAGTTACCCAGTGAACACAGGGGGTAACCCAGTTACCTAGTGAACACAGGGAGTAACCCAGTTACCTAGTGAACACAGGGAGTAACACAGTTACCTAGTGAACACAGGGAGTAACACAGTTACCTAGTGAACACAGGGGGTAACACAGTTACCTAGTGAACACAGGGGGTAACACAGTTACCTAGTGAACACAGGGGGTAACAGTTACCTAGTGAACACAGGGGGTAACACAGTTACCCAGTGAACACAGGGGGTAACACAGTTACCCAGTGAACACAGGGGGTAACACAGTTACCTAGTGAACACAGGGGGTAACACAGTTACCTAGTGAACACAGGGGGTAACACAGTTACCCAGTGAACACAGGGGGTAACACAGTTACCCAGTGAACACAGGGGGTAACACAGTTACCCAGTGAACACAGGGGGTAACACAGTTACCTAGTGAACACAGGGGGTAACACAGTTACCTAGTGAACACAGGGGGTAACACAGTTACCCAGTGAACACAGGGGGTAACACAGTTACCCAGTGAACACAGGGGGTAACACAGTTACCCAGTGAACACAGGGGGGAACACAGTTACCCAGTGAACACAGGGGGTAACACAGTTACCTAGTGAACACAGGGGGTAACCCAGTTACCTAGTGAACACAGGGGGTAACACAGTTACCCAGTGAACACAGGGGGTAACACAGTTACCCAGTGAACACAGTTACCCAGTGAACACAGGGGGTAACACAGTTACCTAGTGAACACAAGGGGTAACACAGTTACCCAGTGAACACAGGGGGTAACACAGTTACCTAGTGAACACAGGGGGTAACACAGTTACCTAGTGAACACAAGGGGTAACACAGTTACCTAGTGAACACAGGGGGTAACACAGTTACCTAGTGAACACAGGGGGTAACACAGTTACCCAGTGAACACAGGGGGTAACACAGTTACCCAGTGAACACAGGGGGTAACACAGTTACCTAGTGAACACAGGGGGTAACCCAGTTACCTAGTGAACACAGGGGGTAACACAGTTACCTAGTGAACACAGGGGGTAACACAGTTACCTAGTGAACACAGGGGGTAACACAGTTACCTAGTGAACACAGGGGGTAACACAGTTACCTAGAGAACACAGGGGGTAACACAGTTACCTAGAGAACACAGGGGGTAACACAGTTACCTAGTGAACACAAGGGGTAACACAGTTACCTAGAGAACACAGGGGGTAACACAGTTACCTAGTGAACACAGGGGGTAACAGTTACCTAGTGAACACAGGGGGTAACACAGTTATCTAGTGAACACAGGGGGTAACACAGTTACCTAGTGAACACAGGGGGTAACACAGTTACCTAGTGAACACAGGGGGTAACAGTTAGCTAGAGAACACAGGGGGTAACACAGTTACCTAGTGAACACAAGGGGTAACACAGTTACCTAGTGAACACAGGGGGTAACACAGTTACCTAGTGAACACAGGGGGTAACACAGTTACCCAGTGAACACAGGGGTAACACAGTTACCCAGTGAACACAGGGGGTAACACAGTTACCTAGTGAACACAGGGGGTAACACAGTTACCTAGTGAACACAAGGGGTAACACAGTTACCTAGTGAACACAGGGGGTAACACAGTTACCTAGTGAACACAGGGGGTAACACAGTTACCCAGTGAACACAGGGGGTAACCCAGTTACCTAGTGAACACAGGGGTAACCCAGTTACCTAGTGAACACAGGGGGTAACCCAGTTACCTAGTGAACACAGGGGGTAACCCAGTTACCTAGTGAACACAGGGGGTAACACAGTTACCTAGTGAACACAGGGGGTAACACAGTTACCTAGTGAACACAGGGGGTAACACAGTTACCTAGTGAACACAGGGGGTAACACAGTTACCTAGTGAACACAGGGGGTAACACAGTTACCTAGTGAACACAGGGGGTAACACAGTTACCTAGTGAACACAGGGGGTAACACAGTTACCTAGAGAACACAGGGGGTAACAGTTACCTAGAGAACACAGGGGGTAACACAGTTACCTAGTGAACACAAGGGGTAACACAGTTACCTAGAGAACACAGGGGGTAACACAGTTACCTAGTGAACACAGGGGGTAACAGTTACCTAGTGAACACAGGGGGTAACACAGTTATCTAGTGAACACAGGGGGTAACACAGTTATCTAGTGAACACAGGGGGTAACACAGTTACCTAGTGAACACAGGGGGTAACAGTTACCTAGAGAACACAGGGGGTAACAGTTACCTAGTGAACACAAGGGGTAACACAGTTACCTAGTGAACACAGGGGGTAACACAGTTACCTAGTGAACACAGGGGGTAACACAGTTACCCAGTGAACACAGGGGTAACACAGTTACCCAGTGAACACAGGGGTAACACAGTTACCCAGTGAACACAGGGGGTAACACAGTTACCTAGTGAACACAGGGGGTAACACAGTTACCTAGTGAACACAGGGGGTAACACAGTTACCTAGTGAACACAGGGGGTAACACAGTTACCTAGTGAACACAGGGGGTAACAGTTACCTAGTGAACACAGGGGGTAACAGTTACCTAGTGAACACAGGGGGTAACACAGTTACCTGGTGAACACAGGGGGTAACACAGTTACCTAGTGAACACAGGGGGTAACACAGTTACCTAGTGAACACAGGGGGTAACACAGTTACCTAGTGAACACAGGGGGTAACACAGTTACCTAGTGAACACAGGGGGTAACACAGTTACCTAGTGAACACAGGGGGTAACACAGTTACCTAGTGAACACAGGGGGTAACACAGTTACCTAGTGAACACAGGGGGTAACACAGTTACCTAGTGAACACAGGGGGTAACACAGTTACCTAGTGAACACAGGGGGTAACACAGTTACCTAGTGAACACAGGGGTAACACAGTTACCTAGTGAACACAGGGGGTAACACAGTTACCTAGTGAACACAGGGGTAACACCACGGTAGACCTCTATTTCCTCCACTGTGACATAACACAGTGGAATCTGGCTGAATGGAACTCAGATCAGTCGACCAGCCTTTCTTTCCAGGAAACTGAGGTTGTCTGCTAGAGTGGGTGACATGGTAACCACAGAGGGATGGAATATTCAGAACTTCAGAAAGGTGTGTGAACTGTGAAGTTCCATCTCCTGAACTCACACTTTCAGCAGGATGTGGTCGTGTGCCAAATAAAGATCACATGATGACAAACAATGGTTTATGCCCTGCACATGACTACGCAGTACACACACAGTCAGTGTGTTCTCAGAGAGTCTACAAGTCAGCTAGCTAGGTCTACAAGTCAGCCAGCTAGGTCTACAAGTCAGCCAGCTAGGTCTACAAGTCAGCCAGCTAGGTCTACAAGTCAGCCAGCTAGGTCTACAAGTCAGCCAGCTAGGTCTACAAGTCAGCCAGCTAGGTCTACAAGTCAGCCAGCTAGGTCTACAAGTCAGCCAGCTAGGTCTACAAGTCAGCCAGCTAGGTCTACAAGTCAGCCAGCTAGGTCTACAGTCAGCCAGCTAGGTCTACAGTCAGCCAGCTAGGTCTACAGTCAGCCAGCTAGGTCTACAGTCAGCCAGCTAGGTCTACAGTCAGCCAGCTAGGTCTACAGTCAGCCAGCTAGGTCTACAGTCAGCTAGCTAGGTCTACAGTCAGCTAGCTAGGTCTACAGTCAGCTAGCTAGGTCTACAGTCAGCTAGCTAGGTCTACAGTCAGCTAGCTAGGTCTACAGTCAGCTAGGTCTACAGTCAGCTAGGTCTACAGTCAGCTAGCCACAGGTAACTGTCAAAATAAAGGAAACATCAACATAAAGTGGTTTAATAGGGCGTTGGGGCACCACGAGCCAAAACAGCTTTAATGCACCGTGTCATAGATTCTACAAGTGTCTGGAACTCTATTGGAGGGATGCGAGACCATTCTTCCACGATAAATTCCATAATTAGTTTTTTTGTTGATGGTTGTTGAAAACGCTGTCTCAGGCGCTGCTTCAGAATCTACCAGAACTGTTCAATTAGGTTGAGATCTGGTGACTGACACACACTTTAAGCCCCCTATGCTCCTCTGAGACTCAGTCACTGAGATCTATTCTAGCCATGGTAGCCAAGATAATGGGCAACTGGGCATTTTTATACATGACCCTAAGCATGAAGGGATGTTAATTGCTTCATTAACTCAGGAACCACACCTGTATGGACCACACTTTCAATATACTCTGTGTTCCTCATTGACTCAAGTGTTTCCTATATTTTGTCAGTTACCTGTATGTTGTTGATGAGTAGGGCATGATGGGATCTTTGGGGGAAGAATATCACAGCTGTTCCAGTCTATTGATCTGAACACAGGCTCAGAGCAACCTATATGGTGCTGATGACAACCATAGAGCTCCTAATATACCATTACTGAGGGTTTGATTCACGCAATGACCACACGTACTGAGTACAGGTCCTAGACCAGACCAGAAAGCGTCTCCAGTACTGAGTACAGGTCCTAGACTAGACCAGAAAGAGTCTCCAGTACTGAGTACAGGTCCTAGACTAGACCAGAAAGCGTCTCCAGTACTGAGTACAGGTCCTAGACCAGAAAGAGTCTCCAGTACTGAGTACAGGTCCTAGACTAGACCAGAAAGCGTCCCCAGTAGTGAGTACAGGTCCTAGACAAGAAAGCGCCTCCAGTACTGAGTACAGGTCCTAGACAAGAAAGCGCCTCCAGTACTGAGTACAGGTCCTAGACTAGACCAGAAAGAGTCTCCAGTACTGAGTACAGGTCCTAGACCAGAAAGAGTCTCCAGTACTGAGTACAGGTCCTAGACCAGAAAGAGTCTCCAGTACTGAGTACAGGTCCTAGACCAGAAAGAGTCTCCAGTACTGAGTACAGGTCCTAGACCAGAAAGAGTCTCCAGTACTGAGTACAGGTCCTAGACCAGAAAGAGTCTCCAGTACTGAGTACAGGTCCTAGACCAGAAAGAGTCTCCAGTACTGAGTACAGGTCCTAGACCAGAAAGAGTCTCCAGTACTGAGTACAGGTCCTAGACCAGAAAGAGTCTCCAGTACTGAGTACAGGTCCTAGACCAGAAATAGTCTCCAGCACTGAGTACAGGTCCTAGACTAGACCAGAAAGAGCCTCCAGTACTGAGTACAGGTCCTAGACCAGAAAGAGCCTCCAGTACTGAGTACAGGTCCTAGACCAGAAAGAGCCTCCAGTACTGAGTACAGGTCCTAGACCAGAAAGTCTCCAGTACTGAGTACAGGTCCTAGACCAGAAAGAGTCTCCAGTACTGAGTACAGGTCCTAGACCAGAAAGAGTCTCCAGTACTGAGTACAGGTCCTAGACCAGACCAGAAAGAATCTCCAGTACTGAGTACAGGTCCTAGACCAGACCAGAAAGAATCTCCAGTAATGAGTACAGGTCCTAGACCAGACCAGAAAGAATCTCCAGTACTGAGTACAGGTCCTAGACCAGACCAGAAAGAGTCTCCAGTACTGAGTACAGGTCCTAGACCAGACCAGAAAGAATCTCCAGTACTGAGTACAGGTCCTAGACCAGAAAGAGTCTCCAGTACTGAGTACAGGTCCTAGACCAGAAAGAGTCTCCAGTACTGAGTACAGGTCCTAGACCAGAAAGAGTCTCCAGTACTGAGTACAGGTCCTAGACCAGAAAGAGTCTCCAGTACTGAGTACAGGTCCTAGACCAGAAAGAGTCTCCAGTACTGAGTACAGGTCCTAGACCAGAAAGAGTCTCCAGTACTGAGTACAGGTCCTAGACCAGAAAGAGTCTCCAGTACTGAGTACAGGTCCTAGACCAGAAAGAGTCTCCAGTACTGAGTACAGGTCCTAGACCAGAAAGAGTCTCCAGTACTGAGTACAGGTCCTAGACCAGAAAGAGTCTCCAGTACTGAGTACAGGTCCTAGACCAGAAAGAGTCTCCAGTACTGAGTACAGGTCCCAGACCAGAAAGAATCTCCAGTACTGAGTACAGGTCCCAGACCAGAAAGAATCTCCAGTACTGAGTACAGGTCCTAGACCAGACCAGAAAGAATCTCCAGTAATGAGTACAGGTCCTAGACCAGACCAGAAAGAATCTCCAGTACTGAGTACAGGTCCTAGACCAGACCAGAAAGAGTCTCCAGTACTGAGTACAGGTCCTAGACCAGACCAGAAAGAGTCTCCAGTACTGAGTACCGGTCCTAGACCAGACCAGAAAGAGTCTCCAGTACTGAGTACCGGTCCTAGACCAGACCAGAAAGAGTCTCCAGTACTGAGTACCGGTCCTAGACCAGACCAGAAAGAATCTCCAGTACTGAGTACCGGTCCTAGACCAGAAAGAGTCTCCAGTACTGAGTACAGGTCCTAGACCAGAAAGAGTCTCCAGTACTGAGTACAGGTCCTAGACCAGAAAGAGTCTCCAGTACTGAGTACAGGTCCTAGACCAGAAAGAGTCTCCAGTACTGAGTACAGGTCCTAGACCAGACCAGAAAGAATCTCCAGTACTGAGTACAGGTCCTAGACCAGACCAGAAAGAGTCTCCAGTACTGAGTACAGGTCCTAGACCAGACCAGAAAGAGTCTCCAGTACTGAGTACAGGTCCTAGACTAGACCAGAAAGAGCATCCAGTACTGAGTACAGGTCCTAGACCAGAAAGAGCCTCCAGTACTGAGTACAGGTCCTAGACCAGAAAGAGTCTCTAGTACTGAGTACAGGTCCTAGACCAGAAAGAGTCTCCAGTACTGAGTACAGGTCCTAGACCAGAAAGAGTCTCCAGTACTGAGTACAGGTCCTAGACCAGAAAGAGTCTCCAGTACTGAGTACAGGTCCTAGACCAGACCAGAAAAAGTCTCAAGTACTGAGTACAGGTCCTAGACCAGACCAGAAAGAGTCTCTAGTACTGAGTACAGGTCCTAGACCAGACCAGAAAGAGTCTCTAGTACTGAGTACAGGTCCTAGACCAGAAAGAGTCTCCAGTACTGAGTACAGGTCCTAGACCAGAAAGAGCCTCCAGTACTGAGTACAGGTCCTAGACCAGAAAGAGTCTCCAGTACTGAGTACAGGTCCTAGACCAGAAAGAGTCTCCAGTACTGAGTACAGGTCCTAGACCAGAAAGAGTCTCCAGTACTGAGTACAGGTCCTAGACCAGAAAGAGTCTCCAGTACTGAGTACAGGTCCTAGACCAGAAAGAGTCTCCAGTACTGAGTACAGGTCCTAGACCAGAAAGAGTCTCCAGTACTGAGTACAGGTCCTAGACCAGACCAGAAAGAATCTCCAGTACTGAGTACAGGTCCTAGACCAGACCAGAAAGAATCTCCAGTACTGAGTACAGGTCCTAGACCAGACCAGAAAGAATCTCCAGTACTGAGTACAGGTCCTAGACCAGACCAGAAAGAATCTCCAGTACTGAGTACAGGTCCTAGACCAGACCAGAAAGAATCTCCAGTACTGAGTACAGGTCCTAGACCAGACCAGAAAGAATCTCCAGTACTGAGTACAGGTCCTAGACCAGACCAGAAAGTCTCCAGTACTGAGTACAGGTCCTAGACCAGAAAGAGCCTCCAGTACTGAGTACAGGTCCTAGACCAGACCAGAAAGAGCCTCCAGTACTGAGTACAGGTCCTAGACCAGACCAGAAAGAGCCTCCAGTACTGAGTACAGGTCCTAGACCAGACCAGAAAGAGCCTCCAGTACTGAGTACAGGTCCTAGACCAGACCAGAAAGAGCCTCCGGTACTGAGTACAGGTCCTAGACCAGAAAGAGTCTCCGGTACTGAGTACAGGTCCTAGACCAGAAAGAGTCTCCGGTACTGAGTACAGGTCCTAGACCAGAAAGAGTCTCCGGTACTGAGTACAGGTCCTAGACCAGAAAGAGTCTCAGGTACTGAGTACAGGTCCTAGACCAGACCAGAAAGAGTCTCAAGTACTGAGTACAGGTCCTAGACCAGACCAGAAAGAGTCTCCAGTACTGAGTACAGGTCCTAGACCAGACCAGAAAGAGTCTCCAGTACTGAGTACAGGTCCTAGACCAGACCAGAAAGAGTCTCCAGTACTGAGTACAGGTCCTAGACCAGACCAGAAAGAGTCTCCAGTACTGAGTACAGGTCCTAGACCAGAAAGAGCCTCCAGTACTGAGTACAGGTCCTAGACCAGAAAGAGCCTCCAGTACTGAGTACAGGTCCTAGACCAGAAAGAGCCTCCAGTACTGAGTACAGGTCCTAGACCAGAAAGAGTCTCCAGTACTGAGTACAGGTCCTAGACCAGAAAGAGTCTCCAGTACTGAGTACAGGTCCTAGACCAGAAAGAGTCTCCAGTACTGAGTACAGGTCCTAGACCAGAAAGAGTCTCCAGTACTGAGTACAGGTCCTAGACCAGAAAGAGTCTCCAGTACTGAGTACAGGTCCTAGACCAGAAAGAGTCTCCAGTACTGAGTACAGGTCCTAGACCAGAAAGAGTCTCCAGTACTGAGTACAGGTCCTAGACCAGAAAGAGTCTCCAGTACTGAGTACAGGTCCTAGACCAGAAAGAGTCTCCAGTACTGAGTACAGGTCCTAGACCAGAAAGAGTCTCCAGTACTGAGTACAGGTCCTAGACCAGAAAGAGTCTCCAGTACTGAGTACAGGTCCTAGACCAGAAAGAGTCTCCAGTACTGAGTACAGGTCCTAGACCAGAAAGAGTCTCCAGTACTGAGTACAGGTCCTACCTAGACCAGAAAGAGTCTCCAGTACTGAGTACAGGTCCTAGACCAGAAAGAGTCTCCAGTACTGAGTACAGGTCCTAGACCAGAAAGAGTCTCCAGTACTGAGTACAGGTCCTAGACCAGACCAGAAAGAATCTCCAGTAATGAGTACAGGTCCTAGACCAGACCAGAAAGAGTCTCCAGTACTGAGTACAGGTCCTAGACCAGACCAGAAAGAATCTCCAGTACTGAGTACAGGTCCTAGACCAGAAAGAGTCTCCAGTACTGAGTACAGGTCCTAGACCAGAAAGAGTCTCCAGTACTGAGTACAGGTCCTAGACCAGAAAGAGTCTCCAGTACTGAGTACAGGTCCTAGACCAGAAAGAGTCTCCAGTACTGAGTACAGGTCCTAGACCAGAAAGAGTCTCCAGTACTGAGTACAGGTCCTAGACCAGAAAGAGTCTCCAGTACTGAGTACAGGTCCTAGACCAGACCAGAAAGAGTCTCCAGTACTGAGTACAGGTCCTAGACCAGACCAGAAAGAGTCTCCAGTACTGAGTACAGGTCCTAGACCAGACCAGAAAGAGTCTCCAGTACTGAGTACAGGTCCTAGACCAGACCAGAAAGAGTCTCCAGTACTGAGTACAGGTCCTAGACCAGACCAGAAAGAGTCTCCAGTACTGAGTACAGGTCCTAGACCAGAAAGAATCTCCAGTACTGAGTACAGGTCCTAGACCAGAAAGAGTCTCCAGTACTGAGTACAGGTCCTAGACCAGAAAGAGTCTCCAGTACTGAGTACAGGTCCTAGACCAGAAAGAGTCTCCAGTACTGAGTACAGGTCCTAGACCAGAAAGAGTCTCCAGTACTGAGTACAGGTCCTAGACCAGAAAGAGTCTCCAGTACTGAGTACAGGTCCTAGACCAGAAAGAGTCTCCAGTACTGAGTACAGGTCCTAGACCAGAAAGAGTCTCCAGTACTGAGTACAGGTCCTAGACCAGACCAGAAAGAATCTCCAGTACTGAGTACAGGTCCTAGACCAGACCAGAAAGAATCTCCAGTACTGAGTACAGGTCCTAGACCAGACCAGAAAGAATCTCCAGTAATGAGTACAGGTCCTAGACCAGACCAGAAAGAATCTCCAGTACTGAGTACAGGTCCTAGACCAGACCAGAAAGAGTCTCCAGTACTGAGTACAGGTCCTAGACCAGACCAGAAAGAGTCTCCAGTACTGAGTACAGGTCCTAGACCAGACCAGAAAGAATCTCCAGTACTG
>NC_052344.1:21328341-21335841 GCF_016432855.1 Salvelinus namaycush | reverse complement strand
CTCTCCTCCCTCATGTTCTCTACTACCCTCTGTTCTCCTCCTCCTCAATGCTAGAACCCCCTCCTCTCCTCCCTACTTCTCTCTACTACCCTCTGTTCTCCTCCTCCTCAATGCTAGAACCCCCTCCTCTCCTCCCTACTTCTCTCTACTACCCTCTGTTCTCCTCCTCAATGCTAGAACCCCCTCCTCTCCACTACCCTCTGTTCTCCTCCTCCTCAATGCTAGAACCCCCTCCTCTCCTCCCTACTTCTCTCTACTACCCTCTGTTCTCCTCCTCCTCAATGCCAGAACCCCCTCCTCTCCACTACCCTCTGTTCTCCTCCTCCTCAATGCTAGAACCCCCTCCTCTCCTCCCTACTTCTCTCTACTACCCTCTGTTCTCCTCCTCCTCAATGCTAGAACCCCCTCCTCTCCTCCCTCATTCTCTCTACTACCCTCTGTTCTCCTCCTCCTCAATGCCAGAACTACCAGCTCTCCTCCCTACTTCTCTCCTTTCTCCCCCTCTCTCTTCTACTTCATTCATTCTCTCTTCCCAACTCCATCTCTCTAATCCTACCATCTCTCTAATCCTACCATCTCTCTAATCCTACCATCTCTCTAATCCTACCATCTCTCTAATCCTACCATCTCTCTAATCCTACCATCTCTCTAATCCTACCAACAGGACATTAAAAACTATAAGATCCTATGTTTCACCGAGATGTGGCTGAACGAAGAAACGGACAATATAGAGCTGGTGGGATTTTCCATGCACCGGCAGAAAAAGAGACGCTACCTCTGGTAAGACGAGGGGTGGGGGTGTGTTTCTTTTTGTCAATAACAGCTGGTGCGCGATGTCTAATATTAAAGAAGCCTTGAGGTGTTGCTCACCTGAGGTAGAGTACCTTAAGATAAGCTGTAGACCACACTATCTACCAAGAGAGATCTCATCTATATTATTCGTAGCCGCCTATTTACCACCACAGATCGAAGCTGGCACTAAGACCGCTCTCAACCAACTCTAAGGCCATAAGCAAAGAAGAAAATGCTCACCCAGAAGCAGCGCTCCTAGTGGCCGGGGACTTTAATGCAGTCAAACTTAAATCAGTTTTACCACATTTTTCCCAGCATGTCACATGTGCAACCAGGGGGGGAAAAATCCTAGACCACCTTTACTCCACACACAGAGACACGCACAAAGCTCTCCCCTGCCCCCCATTTGGCAAATCTGACCATAATTCTATCCTCCTGATTCCTGCTTACACGATAAAATTAAAGCAGGAAGTAGCAGTGACTCGCTCAATACGGAAGTGGTCAGATGGCGCGGATGCTACGCTACAGGACTGTTTTGCTAGCACAGACTGGAATATGTTCCGGGATTCATCCAATGGCATTGAGGAATACACCACCTCAGTCATTGGCTTCATCAATAAGTGCATCGATGACGTCGTCCCCACAGTGACTGTATGTACATATCACAACCAGAAGCCATGGGTTACAGGCAACATCCGTATCGAGCTAATGGCTAGAGCTGCCACTTTCAAGGAGCGGAAGTCTAATCCGGACGCTTATAAGAAATCGCGGTATGCCCTCTGACGAACCATCATCCCCACCTCAGAAGACTGAAAAGTTTTGGCATGGGCCCCCAGATCCTCAAAAGGTTTTACAGCTGCACCATCGAGCGCATCCTGACCAGTTGCATCACCGCCTGGTATGGCAACTGCTCGGCATCTGAACATAAGGCGCTACAGTAGGTAATGCGAACGGCCCAGTACATCACTGGGGCCAAGCATCCTGCCATCAGGACCTATATAATAGGCGGTGTCTGAGAAAAGCCCATAAAATTGTCAGAGACTCCAGTCACCCATAGACTTGTTATAGACTTGTCTCTGCTACCGGACGGCAGCAGTACCGGAGCGCCAAGTCTAGGACCAAAAGGTTCCTCAACAGCTTCTACCCCCAAGCCATTAGACTGCTGAACAATTCATAAAAATCTCCACCGGACAATTTACATTGACCCCCCCTCCCCTTGCACACTGCTGCTACTCGCTGTTTATTTGTTACCCATGCATAGTCACTTCGCCCCCACCTACATGTACAGATTACCTCAACTAGCCTGTACCCCTGCACACTGACTCGGTACCGGTACCCCCTGTATATAGCCTCATTATTCATATTGTGTTACTTTTGTTATTACTTTTTATTTTAGCCTACTTGGTAAATATGTTCTTCTTCTTGAACTGTATTGTTGGTTAAGGGCTTGTAAGTAAGCATTTCACGGTAAGGTCTACACTTGTTGTATTCAGCATTTCACGGTAAAGTCTACACTTGTTGTATTCAGCATTTCACGGTAAAGTCTACACTTGTTGTATTCAGCATTTCACGGTAAAGTCTACACTTGTTGTATTCAGCATTTCACGGTAAGGTCTACACTTGTTGTATTCAGCATTTCACGGTAAAGTCTACACTTGTTGTATTCAGCATTTCACGGTAAGGTCTACACTTGTTGTATTCAGCATTTCACGGTAAAGTCTACACTTGTTGTATTCAGCATTTCACGGTAAAGTCTACACTTGTTGTATTCAGCATTTCACGGTAAGGTCTACACTTGTTGTATTCAGCATTTCACGGTAAGGTCTACACTTGTTGTATTCAGCATTTCACGGTAAAGTCTACACTTGTTGTATTCAGCATTTCACGGTAAAGTCTACACTTGTTGTATTCAGCATTTCACGGTAAGGTCTACACTTGTTGTATTCAGCATTTCACGGTAAAGTCTACACTTGTTGTATTCAGCATTTCACGGTAAAGTCTACACTTGTTGTATTCAGCATTTCACGGTAAGGTCTACACTTGTTGTATTCAGCATTTCACGGTAAAGTCTACACTTGTTGTATTCAGCATTTCACGGTAAGGTCTACACTTGTTGTATTCAGCATTTCACGGTAAAGTCTACACTTGTTGTATTCAGCATTTCACGGTAAGGTCTACACTTGTTGTATTCAGCATTTCACGGTAAAGTCTACACTTGTTGTATTCAGCATTTCACGGTAAGGTCTACACTTGTTGTATTCAGCATTTCACGGTAAGGTCTACACTTGTTGTATTCAGCATTTCACGGTAAAGTCTACACTTGTTGTATTCGGCGCATGTGGCAAATAAAGTTTGATTTGATTTATCGTGTGACTAAGTCATTTTTCTTTCTCTCGCTTGGCCTCTGTTCGTCATAGTGGAGAGACATCCTGTCTTTCTTTAGCTTCGGACACGTCCTCTGTGTGTGTGTGTGTGTGTGTGTGTGTGTGTGTGTGTGTGTGTGTGTGAGAGAGTGAGTAGTCAGTGTTTGTGTGATACAGTATATAAATCCCAGCCAGAGTGAAAATGTGTGTCTCTGTGTTCTGCCAGACAGATGTTCTGTAGGGAAGTAGAGAGAGGCAGAGAGGACCCAATAAAAGCAAATGGGTAGGGTCTCTCCCTCTCTCTCTCCCTCTATTCTATCCCTTCTTTCCCTATCCCTCTTTCTCCTTCCATCTTTCCCCTGACTCCCTCTCTCTCTCACGCTACAGACTGCTGTGATAGCAGGAAGAGAGGAAGAGAGGGAGGAAGAGAGCAGGAGGAAGAGAGCAACACAGACAGAGTTCTGCCACACCTTGAGGCCAGTTAAATTCTTAGAACACAGCCGTGTCTGTCTGTCTGTCTGCAGAACTCTCTGACCAGCCCATCTGCTCAGTGAATCAGTTTAGAAGCTCTTATTGTTGTGAGTTAATAACATTTCCTGGAGACAAAAAGTACAGTGGGTTTAAGAGGGAGAAATAGTGTGTGTGAGAGGAAGGGAGGGAGTGTGTGAGAGGAAGGGAGGGAGTGTGTGAGAGGAAGGGAGGGAGTGTGTGAGAGGAAGGGAGGGAGTGTGTGTCCAGTGTGTTTGTGTGTGACAGAATGAGTGAGGGAGGGGCACTTCAGAGGAGACAGACATGTCTTAGTGTTGTGAGATGGGGAAGAAGAGGCAGAATATCGTCGAGCGAGAGCGGTGCCGTCGTCGAGCGAGAGCGGTGGCGTCGTCGAGCGAGAGCGGTGGCGTCGTCGAGCGAGAGCGGTGGCGTCGTCGAGCGAGAGCGGTGCCGTCGTCGAGCGAGAGCGGTGCCGTCGTCGAGCGAGAGCGGTGCCGTCGTCGAGCGAGAGCGGTGCCGTCGTCGAGCGAGAGTTGTCAAGTATTCGGGAGGTATTTGGGTTTTGAAACGTAATGTTGGACGCGGCAGCGTTATAGGTGGTGGCGCTGTAATGTAATGTTATAGGTGGTGGTGCAGTAATGTACTGTTATACGTGGTGGTGCAGTAATGTAATGTTATACGTGGCGGTGCAGTAATGTAATGTTATAGGTGGTGGCGCTGTAATGTAATGTTATACGTGGTGGTGCAGTAATGTAATGTTATACGTGGTGGTGCAGTAATGTAATGTTATACGTGGTGGTGCAGTAATGTAATGTTATAGGTGGTGGTGCAGTAATGTAATGTTATAGGTGGTGGTGCAGTAATGTAATGTTATACGTGGTGGTGCAGTAATGTAATGTTATACGTGGCGGTGCAGTAATGTAATGTTATACGTGGTGGTGCAGTAATGTAATGTTATACGTGGTGGTGCAGTAATGTACTGTTATACGTGGTGGTGCAGTAATGTAATGTTATAGGTGGTGGTGCAGTAATGTAATGTTATAGGTGGTGGTGCTGTAATGTAATGTTATAGGTGGTGGTGCAGTAATGTAATGTTATAGGTGGTGGTGCAGTAATGTAATGTTATAGGTGGTGGTGCAGTAATGTAATGTTATAGGTGGTGGTGCAGTAATGTAATGTTATACGTGGTGGTGCAGTAATGTAATGTTATAGGTGGTGGTGCAGTAATGTAATGTTATAGGTGGTGGTGCAGTAATGTAAGAGTGTGTGGTAATGTAGAAGAGGCTAATGTTGTATAGAGAAATGTAGTGTAGGGGTAGTCTAGTGTAGGGTAGTCTAGGGGTAGAGTAGTGTAGGGTAGTCTAGGGGTAGTGTAGTGTTGGGGTAGTGTAGTGTTGGGGTAGTGTAGGGTTGGGGTAGTGTAGGGGTAGTGCAGGGTAGTCTAGGGGTAGTGTTGGGGTAGTTCTCACCATGCCACCATGGATCTCTGAGTTGGTGGGGCTCTCCAGAAGCTGCAGCTGTTTCTCAAAGAGCTGAGAGATTGCTCTGTGAACCAACTCATACTGCTCCTATAGGGGAGAGGGAGGGAGAGGGCGGAGGGGAGGGGAGGGGAGGGGAGGGGAGGGGAGGGAGGGAGGGAGGGAGGGAGGGAGGGAGGGAGGGAGGGAGGGAGGGAGGGAGGGAGGGCGGGAGAGAGGGAGAGAGGGAGAGAGGGAGACAGAAAGTGGAGTCACAGAATACAACATATGAACACAACTTGTATTCATATTAAAACCATAAGGCCCAGATAATCAGTCCATATTCCCTCCCCACTGGGATTACACAGCAACACAGAACACTATGAAGACAGCACTTCATAGTGCCAAGCACCAGACAGACACATGGCACTTCTATTCATATTAAACCAAGGAGACCCAGACACAGCAACACAGCAACATGAAGATTGACACACTGTAGACAAAGACTTCAGAGGTTTTTTGTTCACATTCAGCAGACCGCCACATTACCTGGGTCTGAACAGCAGACCGCCACATTACCTGGGTCTGAACAGCAGACCGCCACATTACCTGGGTCTGAACAGCAGACCGCCACATTACCTGGGTCTGAACAGCAGACCGCCACATTACCTGGGTCTGAACAGCAGACCGCCACATTACCTGGGTCTGAACAGCAGACCGCCACATTACCTGGGTCTGAACAGCAGACCGCCACATTACCTGGGTCTGAACAGCAGACCGCCACATTACCTGGGTCTGAACAGCAGACCGCCACATTACCTGGGTCTGAACAGCAGACCGCCACATTACCTGGGTCTGAACAGCAGACCGCCACATTACCTGGGTCTGAACAGCAGACCGCCACATTACCTGGGTCTGAACAGCAGACCGCCACATTACCTGGGTCTGAACAGCAGACCGCCACATTACCTGGGTCTGAACAGCAGACCGCCACATTACCTGGGTCTGAACAGCAGACCGCCACATTACCTGGGTCTGAACAGCAGACCGCCACATTACCTGGGTCTGAACAGCAGACCGCCACATTACCTGGGTCTGAACAGCAGACCGCCACATTACCTGGGTCTGAACAGCAGACCGCCACATTACCTGGGTCTGAACAGCAGACCGCCACATTACCTGGGTCTGAACAGCAGACCGCCACATTACCTGGGTCTGAACAGCAGACCGCCACATTACCTGGGTCTGAACAGCAGACCGCCACATTACCTGGGTCTGAACAGCAGACCGCCACATTACCTTGGTCTGAACAGCAGAACGCCACATTACCTTGGTCTGAACAGCAGAATGCCACATTACCTTGGTCTGAACAGCAGAATGCCACATTACCTTGGTCTGAACAGCAGAATGCCACATTACCTTGGTCTGAACAGCAGAACGCCACATTACCTTGGTCTGAACAGCAGAATGCCACATTACCTTGGTCTGAACAGCAGAATGCCACATTACCTTGGTCTGAACAGCAGAACGCCACATTACCTTGGTCTGAACAGCAGAATGCCACATTACCTTGGTCTGAACAGCAGAACGCCACATTACCTTGGTCTGAACAGCAGAATGCCTCTGTGTTCTCATCTCCTGAATCAGCCGGAACACGTTGAAGTCTTCTGGAATCTTCTACAAACCAACAAGAACAATACACTCAGTGGTCTATCTGTGCTCCAGGAAACAGCAAAGGCAACACTGAGTGTGTGTGTGTGTGTGTTTCATATTGTACGTACCCCAGCCTTTAGTAGGTTCCACGTGTAGTCTATAGCACAGATGGCGCCTGTCCTCCCACAGCCAGCACTGTCAACACACAACAACAATCAGAAAGAAGCAGAATGCACAGCCTAGAGACACACAGACTACATCTCACAGCTTCCATTAGGCTTGGTGGATTTACAGCCGGAACTAACATTCAGAGAGTGTCTGTTCTAAGCTACGGTATATAAACTCAGCAAAAAAACAAACAGCCCTTTTTCAGGACCCTGTCATTCAGAGATAATTCATAAAAATCCAAATAACTTCACAGATCTTCAATGTAAAGGGGTTAAACACTGTTTCCCATGCTTGTTCAATGAACCATAAACAATTAATGAACATGCACCTGTGGAACGGTCGTTAAAACACTAATAGCTTACAGACGGTAGGCAATTAAGGTCACAGATATAAAAACTTAGGACACTAAAGAGGCCTTTCTACTGACTCTGAAAAACACCAAAAGAAAGATGACCAGGGTCCCTGCTCATCTGCGTGAACGTGCCTTAGGCATGCTGCAAGGAGGCATGAGGACTGCAGATGTGGCCAGGGCAATACATTGCAATGTCCGTACTGTGAGATGCCTAAGACAGCGCTAC